>NW_027601317.1:260000-295000 GCF_053455715.1 Rhinoraja longicauda
CCTTACCTTTAATGCTTTGCCTTCCGTTGAATGGTTCGCCTTGCCTTAAATGGCTCTCCTTCAATGGCTCGCCTTCAATGGCTCACCTTCAATGGCTTGTCTTCAATGCCTTGCCTTCAATGGCTTGCCTTGCCGTCAATGGCTCGCCTTCAATGGCTTGCCTTCAATGGCTTGCCTTCAATCGCTTGCCTACAATGGCTTGCCTTCAATGGCTTGCCTTCAATGGCTTGCCTTCAATGGCTTGCCTTCAATGGCTTGCCTTGCCTTCAATGCCTTGTCTTGCCTTCAATGGCTCGCCTTGCCTTCAATGGCTAGCCTTCAATGGTTTGCCATCAATGGCTCGCCTTGTCTTCAATGGCTTGCCTTCAATGGCTCGCCTGATCTTCAATGGCTTGCCTTCAATGGCTTGCCTTCAATGGCTCGCCTTGTTTTCAATGACTTGCCTTCAATGGCTCGCCTTGTCTTCAATGCCTTGTCTTCAATGCCTTGTCTTCAATGCCTTGCCTTCAATGCTTTGCCTTCAATGGCTTGCCTTCAATGGCTTGCCTTCAATGGCTTGCCTTCAATGGTTTGCCCTGCCTTCAATGGCTCGCCTTGCCTTCAATAGCTTGCCCTGCCTTCAATGCCTTGCCTTCAATGCCTTGCCTTCAATGGCTCGCCTTCAATGGCTCGCCTTGCCTTCCATGCCCCGCCTTGCCTTCAATAGCTTGCCTTGCCTTCAATGGCTCGCCTTGCCTTCAATGGCTAGCCTTCAATGGTTTGCCATCAATGGCTCGCCTTGTCTTCAATGGCTTGCCTTCAATGGCTCGCCTTCAATGGCTCGCCTAGCCTTCAATGCCCTGCCTTGCCTTCAATAGCTTGCCTTGCCTTCAATTCCTTGCCTTGCCTTCAATGGCTTGTCTTCAATGCCTTGCCTTTAATGCCTTGCCTTCAATGGCTTGCCTTCAATGGCTCGTCTTGCCTTCAATGGCTTGCCTTGTCTTCAATGCCTTCTCTTCAATGCCTTGCCTTCAATGCTTTGCCTTCAATGGCTTGCCTTCAATGTCTTGCCTTCAATGGCTTGCCTTCAATGGCTTGCCCTGCCTTCAATGGCTCGCCTTGCCTTCAATAGCTTGCCCTGCCTTCAATGCCTTTCCCTCAATGCCTTGCCTTCAATGGCTCGCCTTCAGTGGCTCGCCTTACCTTCAATGCCTTACCTTTAATGCTTTGCCTTCCGTTGAATGGTTCGCCTTGCCTTAAATGGCTCTCCTTCAATGGCTCGCCTTCAATAGCTCACCTTCAATGGCTTGTCTTCAATGCCTTGCCTTCAATGGCTTGCCTTGCCGTCAATGGCTCGCCTTCAATGGCTTGTCTTCAATGGCTCGCCTTCAATGGCTTGCCTTCAATGGCTCGTCTTGCCTTCAGTGGCTCGCCTTGCCTTCAATGGCTCGCCTTCAATGGCTTGCCTTCAATGACTTGCCTTCAGTGGCTGGCCTTGCCTTCAATGGCTCGCCTTGCCTTCAATGGCCTGTCTTTCCTTCAATGGCATGCCTTACCTTCAATGGCTCGCCTTCAATGGCTTGCCTTGCCTTCAATGGCTTGCCTTCAATGCCTTGCCTTCAATGGCTTGCCTTCAATGGCTCGTCTTGCCTTCAATGGCTTGCCTTGTCTTCAATGCCTTCTCTTCAATGCCTTGCCTTCAATGCTTTGCCTTCAATGGCTTGCCTTCAATGTCTTGCCTTCAATGGCTTGCCTTCAATGGCTTGCCCTGCCTTCAATGGCTCGCCTTGCCTTCAATAGCTTGCCCTGCCTTCAATGCCTTTCCCTCAATGCCTTGCCTTCAATGGCTCGCCTTCAGTGGCTCGCCTTACCTTCAATGCCTTACCTTTAATGCTTTGCCTTCCGTTGAATGGTTCGCCTTGCCTTAAATGGCTCTCCTTCAATGGCTCGCCTTCAATAGCTCACCTTCAATGGCTTGTCTTCAATGCCTCGCCTTCAATGGCTTGCCTTGCCGTCAATGGCTCGCCTTCAATGGCTTGCCTTCAATGGCTTGCCTTCAGTGGCTAGCCTTGCCTTCAATGGCTCGCCTTGCCTTCAATGGCCTGTCTTTCCTTCAATGGCATGCCTTACCTTCAATGGCTTGCCTTCAATGACTTGCCTTCAGTGGCTAGCCTTGCCTTCAATGGCTCGCCTTGCCTTCAATGGCCTGTCTTTCCTTCAATGGCACGCCTTACCTTCAATGACTTGCCTTCAATGGCTTGGCTTGCCTTCAATGCCTTGCCTGACGTTCAATGGATTGCCTTCAATGGCTCACCTTCAATGGCTCACCTTCAAAGCCTTGCCTTCAATGGCTTGCCTTCAATGCCTTGCCTTCAATGGCTTGCCTTCAATGGCTTGCCTTCAATGGCTTGCCTTCAATGGCTTGCCTTCAATGGCTTGCCTCGCCTTCAACAACTGCGGCGTTGTTGCAAAGAGGAATGCTATGCACAACAGCGCAAACGCGGTGCACTTAATACAACCGCGCTGGAAAGAATGTAAACGCCCTGTAAACAAGGCGAACGCCCTGGAAACAATGCACAGCGTTAATAAGGCGGCGGCCCTGCAGGCATTGCATGGTGCAGAGAATGCACAAGACGTCTACAATGGAGGGGAAGCACAATGCAAAGGCAGCGACCGTCTGCAAACTATGCACCCCGTGCAAATCAGGCGACCGCAACGTAGGCAAGGCACTGGCCCAGCAGGCAAGACAAAGGTTTTGCAAACCCGCGCAACTGCAGAGTTGCAAACGTACAGCTGCGTTGCAATGGGCGACAGCAGCGTGCAAACTGTGGGAACAATAGACAATAGACAATAGGTGCAGGAGGAGCCCATTCGGCCCTTCGAGCCTGTACGGACCGCCATTCAATGTGATCATGTCTGATCATTCTCAAATCAGTACCCCGTTCCTGCCTTCTCCCCATACCCCCTGACTCCGCTATCATTAAGAGCTCTATCCAGCTCTCTCTTGAATGCATTCAGAGATTCGGCCTCCACTGCCTTCAGAGGCAGAGAATTCCACAGATTCACAACTCTCTGACTGGAAAGGTTTTTCCCCTTCTCCGTTCTAAATGGCCTACCCCTTATTCTTAAACTGTGGACCCTTGTTCTGGACTCCCCCAACATCGGGAACGTGTTTCCTGCCTCTAACGTGTCCAACCCCTTAATAATTTTATATGTTTCGATAAGATCCACTCTCATCCTTGTCAATTCCAGTGTATACAAGCCGAGTCTTGGACTTATCCTTTTACTGCTATCCAAATGCACCGTTATTACCTATTTAATAATTGACTCCAGCATCTTCCCCACCACCGATGTCAGGCTAACTGGTCTGTAATTCCCCGTTTTCTCTCTCTCTCTCCTTTCTTGAAAAGTGGGAAAACATTACCTACCCTCCAATCCACAGGAACTGATCCTGAATTTAATGAACATTGGAAAATGATCACCAACGCGTCCACTCTTTCTGGAGCCACCTCCCTGAGGACCCTGGGATGCAGACCATCAGGCCCTGGGATTTATCAACCTTCAGTCCCATCAGTCTACCCAATACTATTTCTCTCCTAACGCAAATTTCTTTCAGTTCCTCTATCCCCCTAGATCCTCTGTCCTCTAGTACATCCTGGGAGATTGTTTGTGACTTCCTCAGTGAAGACAGATCCGAAGTACCTGTTCAACTTTTCAGGCATTTCCTTGTTACCTATAATAATCTAAAATTGTACAGGGCATTGGTGAGGCCGAATCTGGAGTACGGTGTGTAGTTCTGGTCGCCAAATTATAGGAAGGATGTCGACAAAATGGAGTGGGTACAGAGGAGATTTACTAGAATGTTGCCTGGGTTTCAGCACTTAAGCTACAGAGAGAGGTTGAGCAGGTTGGGTCTTTATTCTTTGGAGCGTAGAAGGTTGAGGGGGGACTTGATAGAGGTTTTTAAAATTTTAAGAGGGACGGACAGAGTTGACGTGGGTAGGCTTTTCCCTTTGAGAGTGGGGAAGATTCCAACAAGGGGACATAACTTCAGAATTGAGGGACAAAAGTTTAGGGGGTAACATGAGGGGTAATTTCTTTACTCAGAGGGTGGTGGCTGTATGGGATGAGCTGCCGGTGGAAGTGGTGGAGGCAGGCTCGATTTTATTATTTAAGAGTAAATTGGATAGGTATATGGATGGGAGGGGATTGGAGGGTTATGGTCTGAGAGCAGGTAGATGAGACTAGGTCAGAGAAAGTGGTCGGCGTGGACTGGTAGGGCCGAACGGGCCTGTTTCCGTGCTGTAATTGTTATATGGTTATATGGTTATAATTTCACCCGTGTCTGCGTTCAAGGGACCCACATTTGTCTTTGCTAATCTTTTTGCCTTAACATATCGAAAGACGCTTTTACTATGCTTCTTTATATTCTTGGCCATTCTCGAACCGAAACGTCACCCATTCCTTCTCTCCCGAGATGCTGCCTGACCTGCTGAGTTACTCCAGCATTTTGTGAATAAATATTTGTACCAGCATCTGCAGTTATTTTCTTCTATTCTCCTCGTACATCATCTTGGAATCTGGAATCTTGGAATCATCTTTGATCAAACCCTCTCCTTCGACAAACACATCAAACACATCACAAAGACAGCCTTCCTCCACCCCAAAAACATTGCCCGTCTCCGTCCATCCCTCTCCTCCACAGCTGCAGAAACCCTCATCCACGCCTTCATCACCTCCCGTCTGGACTACTGCAACAGCCTCCTCTATGGCGCACCCTCAAAAATCATCAGTAAACTTCAATACATCCAAAACTCCGCTGCCCGTCTACTCACCCACACCCCGATCCGTGACCATATCACCCCCGTTCTTTATAAACTCCACTGGCTCCCCATCCCCCAGAGAATCCAGTACAAAATCCTCCTCATGACCTACAAAGCCCTCCATAACCTGGCCCCATCCTACCTGACCGACCTCCTCCACAGGCACACTCCCACCTGCACCCTCCGCTCTGCTGCTGCCAATCTCCTGTCCACCCCCCCACATCCGGACCAAACTCAGATCCTGGGGGGACAGGGCTTTCTCCTCCAACTTCCACCTCCAACTTCCACCTCCAACTCCAACTCCAACTTCCTCCTCCAACTTCCACCTCCAACTTCCCTTGTCAGCCATGGTTGCCTCCTACTCCCCTTAGAATCATTTTGGAGGTCCAGAAACTCTTGATGTATGCCTGAATCGACATTATAATTCAAATAAATTAATATCCTTTATTTATAATACTCTCCTTGATACTGACATTCCGTCATCAGAATCTTATAGACGAGCATGGGAGGACGAATTGAATCAACTCATAATGCAAGATATATGGGATGAAAGTTTACAACATATCCATACACCAATGTTCATTAACTGGGTCTATTGTGGATAGGGTGAGCAGTTTCAAATACTTGGGAGTCCGCATCGCAGAGGATCTGACGTGGGCAACGCACATTGCCGCACTGGTGGGTAAGGCTAAGCAGCGCCTTTACCACCTTAGACAACTGAGGAAATTCAGAGTGTCGCTGAGGATCCTTCATTGCTTCCACTCTGGGGCTGTAGAGAGCATCCTGTCCGGCAACATTACAGTCTGGTTTGGGAACAGCTCTGCCCAGGACAGGATGGCTCTGCAGAGAGTAGTGCGTTCGGCAGAACGCACCATGGGAACTACACTCGTCCCCCTGCAGGACCTATACATCAGGAGGTGCAGATCCAGAGCAAGCAAGATCATGTGGGACCCCTGCCACCCCAGTAACGGACTGTTCCAGATGCTACAATCAGGCAAACGCCTCCGCTGTCACGCTGTGAAAACGGAGAGGATGAGACGGAGCTTCTTCCCACAGGCCATCAGGACTGTCAACTTTTATAACCCCAGAGACTAAATTTTTGTCGACACTTTTTGTGCTATGTTTAGTAACTTATTAACTTTATTTATATGCTGTAACTGTAATTCTTTTTGTGCACAACCCGCAGGCATTGCCACTTTCATTTCACTGCACATCGAGTATGTGTATGTGACAAATAAATTTGACTTGACTTGATACTAGACATTCCTTAATACAATTTAAAATAATACATAGATTACATTATTCGAAGACGAAATTAAATAGGATTTTTCCTAGTATCTCTCCTATTTGTGATAAATGTCAATTTCAAGAAGCTAATTTAACTCATATTTTCGTAACTTGCATAAAAATGCAAAATTTCTGGTTGGAGATTTTTTAAATAGTTTCTAAAGTTATCAACAAGCAATTGGATATGGATCAAAAATTAATTATATTAGGATTATCAGAACATACTACAAACTTTACAACAAGTCAGGTACATTTTCTTGATTACAGTTTTATAACTGCGAAAAAATTAATAATTAAATTTTGGAAAAAAACAATAATCCCCACAATTAAAATGTGGACTACGGAAATGACAGAGACCCTGCATTTGGAAAAATTAAGATTTGCCTTAATTGACAAACCTGAGTTATTTTTAAAAATATGGTCTCCATTTATTGAATTTTTAGAAAAGTAAATGGGTTTGGCACAGGACTAAAATAAAAATATAAAATTTAAAGTTGAAACTTGAGTTTAGGGGTTGGATTTCCCGGATCTACCCCCTTTAATTTTTATAGTTATACACCTTTTTTTAAATGTTCTTATTCTCTCTTTCCAATAGTTTATAGTTTTTTTTTCTCTCTTTAAAAATTTAAAAATTGAAGCTATGTAAGAACTTTGTAACAAATTTGTCTTTTATTTCTATTTGTACATATGCTTTTCAAAAATAAAAATATATATTTTTAAAAAGAATCTTTTTGGAATTCTTGCTATTGAGGGCGTGCAGCGTAGGTTTACTAGGTTAATTCCCGGAATGGCGGGACTATCATATGTTGAAAGACTGGAGCGACTAGGCTTGTATACACTGGAATTTAGAAGGATGAGAGGAGATCTTATCGAAACGTATAAGATTATTAAGGGGTTGGACACATTAGAGGCAGGAAACATGTTCCCAATGTTGGGGGAGTCCAGAACAAGGGGCCACACAGTTTAAGAATAAGGGGTCGGCCATTTAGAACTGAGATGAGGAAAAGCTTTTTCAGTCAGAGAGTTGTGAATCTGTGGAATTCTCTGCCTCAGAAGGCAGTGGAGGCCAATTCTCTGAATGCATTCAAGAGAGAGCTGGATAGAGCTCTTAAGGTTAGTGGAGTCAGGGGTTATGGGGAGAAGGCAGGAACGGGGTACTGATTGAGAATGATCAGCCATGATCACATTGAATGGCGTGGTTGAAGTTTTGGAAGCGTGTTTGAAGATTTGGAAGGGAGGGTGATGTATTGGAAGTATGGTTGACGTATTGGAAGCGTGGTTGATTTATTGGAAGGGTGGTTGATGTATTGGAAGCATGGTCGATGTATTGGAAGCGTGGTTGATGTATTGGAAGTGTGGTTGATGTATTGGAAGGGTTGTTGACATTTTGGATGTTTGCCCGACGTTGTAGAAGTGTGGTTCATGTTTGAGAAGTGTCGTTGATGATTTACAAGGACGGCCGGTGTATCTAACGAGTTGTTGATATGATAGAAGAGCGATCAATTGTGTGAGAGTGTAGTTGATGTGTTAGAATGATTGTTGACGTATTGGAAGTGTGATTGATGTATTGGAAGCGTGGCTGATGTATCGGAAGAGTTGTTGATTTTTTGGGGCGTCTGCCCGACATTGTAGAAGTGTGGTTAATGTTCGAGAAGTGTGGTTGATGATTTAGAAGGACGCCCGATGTATCAGGCGTGTTGTTGATATGGTAGAAGTGCGATCGTTTTTGCGTTACAAGTCTCGTTTATATGTTAGAATGGCTGTTGATGTATTGGAAAGGTGTGGTTGATGTATTGGAAGGTGGTTGATGTATTGGACGGCTGGTTGATTTAGTGGAAGGGTTCTTGATGTTTTGGATGTTTGCCCGACATTCTAGAAGTGTGGTTGATGTTCGAGCAGAGGGGTTGATGATTCAGAAGAACGCATCAGACGAGTTGTTGATGATTCACAAGGATGTATCAGACGTGTTGTTGATAAGATAGAAGGACTATCGACTGTGTTAGAAGTTTATTTGATGTGCTGGAATGATTGGTGATATATTGCAAGCGTGGTTGATGTATTGGAAGAGTTGTCGATTTTTCTCGACGTTTGCCCGACGTATTGGAAGTGTGACTGTTGTTCGAGAAGTGTGGTTGATTATTCAGGAAGCCACCTGATGTATCAGACGTGTTGTTGATATGATAGAAGGGCGATCGATTGTGTTAGAAGTGTAGTTTATGTGTTCCAATGATTGTTGATGTATTGGAAGAGTGGTTGAAGTTTTGTAAGCGTGCTTGGATTATTGGAAGCGTGTTTGAAGATTTGGAAGTGTGGTTGACGTATTGGAAGCGTGGTTGATATATTGGAAGCGTGGTTGATGTATTGGAAGCGTGTTTGATGTATTGGAAGCGTGGTTGATGTATTGTAAACGTGTTTGATGTATTGGAAGGGTGGTTGATGATTTGTGGTTGAAGTATTGGAAGCGTGTTTGAAGGTTTGGAAGTGTGATTGATGTATTGGAAGCGTAGTTGATGTATTGGAAGAGTTGTCCATTTTTTGGACGTCTGCCCGACGTTTTAGAAGTGTGGTTGTGGTTCGAGAAGTGTGGTTGATGATTTAGAAGGACGCCTGATGTATCGGACGTGTTGTTGATATGATAGAAGAGCGATCGAATGTGTTGGAAGTGTGGTTGATATTGTGTGAGCGTGGTTGATATATGGGAAGGGTGTTTGAAGGTTTGGAAGGGTGGTTGATGTATTGGAAAGGTTGTTGACCAATTGGATGCATGGTTGATGTATTGGAAGGGCGTGTTTGATGTATTGGAAGGGCGGTTGGTGTATTGTAAGCTTGGTTGATGTACTGGAAACGTGATGGATGTATTGGAAGGGTGGTTGATGTATTCTAAGGGTTGTTGACGTTTTGGATATTTGCGCGACGTTGTAGAAGTGTGGTTAATATTCGAGGTTGATGGTTGAGCAGGTCGCGCGACGTATCAGACGTGTTGTTGATATGGTAGAAGTGCGATCGTTTGTGTTACAAGTGTAGTTGATGTATTGGAATCGTATCAGAAAATGCTGGACTAACCCAGCAGGTCAGGCAGCATCTGAGGAGAGAAGGAATGGGTGTCGTTTCGGGTCGAGACCCTTCTTCAGACTGATTCAACGCGTGGTTGGTGTATTGGAAGCGTGGTTGATGTATTGGAAGCGTGGTTGATGTATTGGAAGCGTGGTTGATGTATTGGAAGAGTTGCCGATTTTTGTGGACGTTTGCCCGACGTATTAGATTTGTGGCTGTTGTTCGAGAAGTGTAGTTGATGATTTAAAAAGACACCTGATGTAGCAGACGTGTTGTTGATATGGTGGAAGGGCGATAGATTGTGTTGGAAGTGTAGTTCATGTTTTCGAATGATTGTTGATGTATTGGAAACGTGTGGTTGATGTTTTGTAAGAGTGGTCGAAGTATTGGAGGCGTTTTTGAAGGGTTGGAAGGGTGGTTGATGTATTGGAAGAGTGGTTGACGTATTGGAAGCGTGGTTGATGTATTGGAAGCGTGGTTGATGTATTCGAAAGCTGGTTGATTTATTGGAAGGGTTCTTGATGTTTTGGTTGTTTGCCGGATATTGTATAAGTGTGGTTGATGTTCGAGAAGTGTGGTTGATGATTTAGAAGATCGCCTGATGACGCGCCGACGCGCTGTTGATAAGATAGAAGGACGATCTATTGTGTTAGAAGTTTAGTTGATGTGCTGGAATGATTGTTGTTATATTTGAAGCGTGGTTGATGTATTGGAAGTATTGTGGATTTTTTTGGACGTTTGCTGATGTATTAGAAGTGTGGCTGTTGTTCGAGAAGTGTAGTTGATGATTTAAAAAGACACCTGATGTAGCAGACGTGTTGTTGATATGGTGGAAGGGCGATAGATTGTGTTGGAAGTGTAGTTCATGTTTTCGAATGATTGTTGATGTATTGGAAACGTGTGGTTGATGTTTTGTAAGAGTGGTCGAAGCATTGGAGGCGTTTTTGAAGGGTTGGAAGGGTGGTTGATGTATTGGAAGAGTGGTTGACGTATTGGAAGCGTGGTTGATGTATTGGAAGCGTGGTTGATGTATTCGAAAGCTGGTTGATTTATTGGAAGGGTTCTTGATGTTTTGGTTGTTTGCCGGATATTGTATAAGTGTGGTTGATGTTCGAGAAGTGTGGTTGATGATTTAGAAGGACACCTGATGTATCGGATGTGTTGTTGATAAGATAGAAGGACGATCGATTGTGTTAGAAGTTTATTTGATGTGCTGGAATGATTGTTGGTATATTGGAAGCGTGGTTGATGTATTGGAAGTGTCGTCGATTTTTTTGGCCGTTTGCTCGACTTATTAGAAGTGTGGCTGTTGTTGGAGAAGTGTGGTTGATGGTTTAGATGGACGCCGATGTATCAGACGTGTTGTTGATGTGGTGGAAGGGAGATAAATTGTGTTACCAGTGTAGTTGATGTGTTCGAATGATTGTTTAAGTATTGGAAGTCTGCTTGATGTATTGGAAGCGTGGTTGATGTAATGGAAGGGTGGGTGATGTAATGGAACTATGGTTGACGTATTGGAAGCGTGGTTGATGCATTGGAAGTGCGGTTGATGTATTGGAAGCGTGGTTGATGTACTGGAAACGTGGTTGCTGTATTGGAAGGGTGGTTGATGTTTTGGAAGGGTTGTTGACATTTTGGATGTTTGCCCGACGTTGTAGAAGTGTGGTTAATGTCCGAGAAGTGTGGCTGATGATTTAGAAGGACGGACGATGTATCGGACGTTTTGTTGATTTGGGGCGGAAGTGCAATCGATTGGGTTCGAAGTGCAGTTTATATGTTAGAATGATTGTTGATGTATTGGAAAGGTGTGGTTGATGTATTGGAAGCGTGGTTGGTGTATTGGAAGCGTGGTTGATGTATTGGAAGCTTGGTTCGGAAGGGTTGTATCGGAAGGGTTGTATCGGAAGGGTTCCTGATGTTTTGGATGTTTGCACGCCATTGTAGAAGTGTGGTTGATGTTGGAGAAGTGTGGTTGATGATTTAGAAGGACGCCTGATGCATCAGACGTGTTGTTGATATGAAAGAAGGACGATCGATTGTGTTAGAAGTGTAGTTGATGTGCTAGAATGATTGTTGATATATTGGCAGCGTGGTTTATGTATTGGACGTGTTGTCGATTTTTTGCACGTCTGCCCGACGTATTGCAAGTGTGGTTGTGGTTCACGAAGTGTGGTTGACGATTTAGAGGGAGACATGTTGTTGGTATAATTCAAGGGCGATCGATTGTGTTAGAAGTGCAGTTGATGTGTTGGAATGATTGTTGATGTATTGGAAGTGTGGTTGACGTATTGGAAGCGTGGTTCATGTATTGGAAGCGTGGTTGATGCATTGCAAGGGCGGTTAATGTATTGGAAGCGTGGTAGATGTATTGGAAACGTGGTTGATGTATTGGAAGGGTTGTTGACATTTTGGATGTTTGCCCGACGTTGTAGAAGTGTGATTAATGTTCGAGAAGTGTGGCTGATGGTTTAGAAGGACTGCCCTTGTCTCAGACGTTTTGTTGATTTGGGGTGGAAGTGCGACCGATTGTGTTACAAGTGTCGTTTATGTGTTAGAATGATTGTTGATGCATTGGAAACGTGTGGTTGATGTTTCGGAAGCGTGGTTGGTGCATTGGAAGCGTGATTGATGTATTGGAAGCGTGTAATGGAAAGATTGTTGATGTTTTGGACGTCTGCCCGACTTTGTAAAAGTGTGGTTATTGTTCGACAATTCTGTCTGATGATTTAGAAGGACGCCCAATGTATCAGACGAATTGTTGACATGGTAGACGTGCGATCAATTGTGTTAGAAGTGTAGTTTATGTGTTAGAATGATTGTTGATGTATTGGAAAGGTGTGGTTGATGTACTGGAAGAGTGGTTGATGTATTGGAAGCGTGGTTGATGTATTGGAAGCGTGGTTGATGTATTGGAAAGATGGTTGATGTATTTAAAGGTTGCTGATATTTTGAACGTTTGCCCGACCTTCTAGCTGCGTGGTTGATGTTCGAGAAGTGTCGTTGATGATTGAGAAGGACGCCCGATGTATCCAATATTTATATCATAGAAGGGCGATCAATTGTGTAAGAAGTGTAGTTGATGTGTTAGAATGTTTGTTGACGTATTGGATGTGCGATTGATGTATTGCAAGGGTGGTTGATGTATTGGAAGAGTTGTCCGTTTTTTTGGACTCCTTCCCGACGTTTTAGAAATGTGGCTGTTGTTCAAGAAGTGTGGTTGATGATTTGTAAGGACGCCTGATGTATCAGACGTATCTATCATATGTTGATATGATAGAAGGGCGATCGAATGTGTTGGAAGTGTGGTCGATATTTTGTAAGCGCGGTTGATGTATTGGAAGTGTGTTTGAAGGTTTGGGAATGGTGGTTGATGTATTGGAACGGTAGTTGACGTATTGGATGCATGGTTGGTGTATTGGAAGGGCGGTTGATGTATTGGAAGGGAAGCTTGTTTGATGTACCGGAAGGGCGGTTGGTGTATTGTAAGCTTGGTTGATGTATTGGAAACGTGGTTGATGTATTGGAAGGGTGGTTGGTGTATTGGAAGGGTTGTTGACATTTTGGATGTTTGCCCGACGTTGTAGACGTGTGATTAATGTTCGAGAAGTGTGGCTGATGATTTAGTAGGACGGCCGATGTATCGGACATGTTATTGACATGGGGTGCAAGTGCAATCGATTGGGTTCGAAGTGTAGTTTTATGTTAGAATGATTGTTGATGTATTGGAAAGGTGTGGTTGATGTATCGGAAGCGTGGTTGGTGTATTAGAAGCGTGGTTGATGTATTGGAAGCGTGGTTGACGTATTGGAAGGGTTATTGATGTTTTGGATGTTTGCCCGCCATTGTAGAAGTGTGGTTGATGTTGGAGGAGTGTGGTTGATGACTTAGAAGGACGCCTGATGCATCAGACATGTCGTTGATAAGATAGAAGGACGGTCGATTGTGTTAGAAGTGTAGTTGATGTGCTAGAATGATTGTTGATATATTGGAAGCGTGGTTGATGTGTTGTCCATTTGTTTGGACGTCTGCCCGACGTATTAGCAGTGTAGTTGAAGTGTTCGAATGATTGTTGAAGTATTGGAAGCCTGGTTGGTGTATTGGGGGGGTGGGTGATGTACTGGAATTATGGTTGACGTAGTGGAAGCGTGGTTGATGTATTGCAAGGGTGGTTGATGTATTGGAAGCGTGGTTGATGTATTGGAAACGTGGTTGATGTATTGGAAACGTGGTTGATGTATTGGAAGGGTTGTTGACATTTTGGATGTTTGCCCGACGTTGTAGAAGTGTGATTCGTGTTCGAGAAGTGTGGTTGGTGTATTGGAAGCATGATTGATGTATTGGAAGCGTGTAATGGAAGGATTGTTGATGTTTTGGACGGCTGCCCGATGTTGTAGAACTGTGGTTGATGTTTGAGAAGTGTCGTTAATGATTTTCGAAGGACGCCCGATGAATCCAACGTGTTATTGATATGATAGAAGGGCGATCAATAGTGTGAGAAGTGTAGTTGATGTGTTAGAATGATTGTTGACGTATTGGAAGTGTAATTGATATATTGGAAGAATTGTCGATTTTCTTGGACGTCTGCCCGACGTTTTAGAAGTGTGGCTGTTGTTCGAGAAGTGTGGTTGATGATTTGTAAGGACGCCTGATGTGTCAGACCTGTTGTTGATATGGTAGAAGGGCGAACGAATGTGTTGGATGTGTAGTTGATATTTTGTAAGCGTGGTTGATGTATTGGAAGCGTGTTTAAAAGTTTGACAATAGTGAATAGACAATAGACAATAGATGCAGGAGGAGGCCATTCAGCCCTTCGAGCCAGCACCGACATTCAATGTGATCATGGCTGATCATTCTCAATCAGTACCCCGTTCCTGCCTTCGCCCCACACCCCCTGACTCCGCTGTCCTTAAGAGCTCTATATAGCTCTCTCTTGAATGCATTCAGAGAATTGGCCTCCACTGCCGTCTGAGGCAGAGAATTCCACAGATTGACAACTCTCTGATTCTTCAAATACATCAACCACGCGTCCAACACATCAATCATACTTCCAATACGTCAACAATCATTCTAACACATCAACTACACTTGTCAGACAATTGATCGCCTTTCTATCACATCAGCAACACGTTGGATACATCGGACGCCCTTCTAAATCATCAAAGACACCTCTCGAACATCAACCACGCTTCTACAACGTCGGGCAGACATCCGAAACATCAACAACCTTTCCATTACATCAACCAGCTTTCCAATATATCAACCTCGCTTCCAACACATTAACCACGCTTCCAATACGTCCATCACGCTTCCAATACATCAACCACACCTTTCCAATACATCAACAATCATTCTAACATATAAGCTACGCATCTAACACAATCGATCGCAATTCTACCCGATATCAACAACGTGTCCGATACATCGGCCGTCCTTCCAAATCATCAGCCACACTTCTCGAACATTCACCACACTTTTACAACGTCGGGCAAACATCCAAAATATCAACAACCCTTCCAATACGTGAACCACCCTTCCAAGAATCAAACACGTTTCCAATACATGCACCACGCTTCCAATATATCAACCACCCTTCTAGTACAGGAACCACGGTTCTAATACGTCAACTACACTTCCAATACATCAACAATCACTCGAACACATTAACTACACTTCTAACGCAATCGATCGCCCTTCTATAATACCAATAACACGTCTCCCTCTAAATCGTCAACCACACTTCTCGAACCACAGCCACACTTCTAATACGTCGGGCAGACGTCCAAAAAAATCGACAACACTTCCAATACATCAACCACGCTTCCACTATATCAAAAATCATTCTAGCACACCAACTGCACTTCTAACGCAATTGATCGTCCTTCTGTCTTATCTACAACACGTCCGATACATCAGGCATCCTTCTGAATCATCAACCACACTTCTCGAACATCAACCACACGCCTACAATGGCGGGCCAACACCCAAAACATCAGGAACACTTCCAATACATAAACCACCCATTCCTTCCCTCCTGGGATGCTGCCTGACCTGCTGAGTTACTTCAGCATTTTGTGATACGCTTCCAATACATCAACCACACCTTTCCAATATATCATCATCAATCACTCTAACAGAGAAACTACACTTCCAACATGGCACTTCCGCCCCATATCAACAACACGTCTGATACATCGGCCGTCCTTCTAAATCATCAGCCACAATTCTCGAATATTAACCACACTTCTACAACGTCGAGCAAACATCCAAATTGTCAACAACCCTTCCAATACATCAACCACGCTTCCAATACATCAACAACGCTTCCAATACATCAACAACGCTTCCAATACATCAACCACCCTTCCAATACATGAACCACGCTTCCAATACGTCAACCATACTTCTAAGACATCACCCACCTTTCCACACTTTCAAACACGCTTCCAATACTTCAACCACGCTTACAAATCATCAACCACAGTTCCAATAGATCAACAATCATTCTAACACGTCAACTACACTTCTAACATAATCGATCGCTCTTCTATCATATCAACAACGCGTCGGATACATCGGGCGTCCTTCTAAATCAACGACCACACTTCTCGAACATCAACCACACTTCTACAACGTCGGGCAAAACGTCCAAAACATCAACAACCTTTCAATTACACCAACCAGCTTTACAATATATCAACCACGCTTCCAATACATCAGCCACGCTTCCAACATACCAACCACGCTTCCAATACAATAACAATATTGTTTCAATATATTGTGGGGGTGCGCGGGGATTAAGCCACTCCCTGGGTCATCCTCGTCGGCACGGGATGGGCAGAGCTGGGGAGGGGACTAGTGCTACGGGGTTTCCCTGAAGGGGTTAGAGAGAACTCGTGCAGGAGAGTGGAGAGAGTGGATGTTCTGATGCTGCACTAATATGACTGTTAATACTTACCTGGCGTATTGCCTGATTTCTACTGCGTCCAGACCCACCACAACATCAATAATCATTCTAACATATAAACTAACTTCTAACACAATGGATCGCACTTCTACCATATCAACAATACGTCGAATACATCGGGCGTCCTTCTAAATCATCAACCATACTTCTCGAACAATAACCACACTTCTACAAAGTCGGGAAAACATCCAAAATATCAACAACCCTTCCAATACATCTTCCACCCTTCCAATATATCAAAGACGTTTACAATACATTACCCACGCTTCCAATACATCAACCACGCTTCCAATACATCAACCACGCTTCCAATATATCAACCAGTACGTCAACCACACTTCCAATACATCAACCACCCTTCCAAACTTGCAGACACGCTTCGATTACTTCAACCACGCTTACAAAACAAAAACCACACTTCCAATACAGTGGAAACGTGTTTGATCTATTGGAAGGGCGATTGATGTATTGTAAGCTTGGTTGATGTACTGGAAACGTGGTGGATATACTGGAAGTGTGGTTGATGTATTGTAATGGTTGTTGATGTTTCGGATGTGTGTCCGACGCTATAGAAGTGTGGTTAATGTTCCAGAAGAGTGGTTGATGGTTTAGAAGGACGCCCGATGTATAAGACATGTTGTTGATATGGTAGAAGTGCGGTATGTTGTGTTATAAGTGTAGTTTATATGTGCGATTGACTGTTGATGTATTGGAAAGGTGTGGTTGATGTATTGGAATCGTGGTTCGTGTATTGGAAGCGTGGTTGATGTATTGGAAGCGTGGTTGATGTATTGGAAGCGGGGTTGATGTATTGAACAGCTGGTTGATTTATTGGAAGGTTTGTTTCGGATGTTTGCCTGACGTGTTGTTGAGAAGATAGAAGGGCGATCGATTGTGTTAGAAGTTGAGTCGATGTGCTGGAATGATTGATGTTATATTGGAAGCGTGGTTGATGTATTGGAAGTGTTGTCGATTTTTTTGGATGTTTGCCCGACGTATTAGAAGTGTGGCTGTTGTTCGAGAAGTGTGGCACGTTTCCAATACATCAACCACGTTTCCAAAAAAATCGCAACACTACCAATACATCAACCACGCTTCCAATATATCAACAATCATTCGAACACATCAACTACACATCTGACACAATCGATCGCCTTTCCACCATATCATCAACAACACGTCTGATACATCAGGTGTCTTTTTAAATCATCAACCACACTTCTCGAACAACAGCCACACTTCTAATACATCAGCAAACGTCCAAAAAAATCCACAATACTTCCAATACATCAACCACGCTTCAAATATAACAACAATCATTCCAGCACATCAACTAAACTTCTAACACAATAGATCGTCCTTCTATCTTATCAACAGCGCGTCGGCGCGTCATCAGGCGATCTTCTAAATCATCAACCACACTTCTCGAACATCAACCATTCCTGTACAATGTCGGGCAAACATCCAAAACACCAAGAACACTTCCAATAAATCAACCAGCCTTCCAATACACAATTGATCGCACTTCCACCCCATATCAACAAGATGTCTGATACATCAGGCATCCTTCTAAATCATCAGCCACACTTCTCGAATATTAACAACACTTCTACAACGTCGGGCAAACATCCAAAATGTCAAAAACCCTTCCAATACATCAATCACACTTCCAATACATCAACCACGCTTCCAGTACCTCAACCACGCTTCCAATACATCAACGACCCTTCCAAAACATCAACCACGTTTCCAATACTTCAACCATAATTCCAATACATCACCCACCCTTCAAAACCTTCAAACACGCTTCCAATGCCTCACCACGCTTACAAATCATCAAGCAGACTTCCAATACATCAGTAATCATTCTAACACGTAAACTACACTTCTAACACAATCGATCGCACTTCTATCATATCAACAACACGTCGGATACATCGGGGGTCCTTCTAAAACATCAACCACACTTCTCGCACATCAACCACACTTCTACAAAGACGGGAAAACATCCAAAATATCAACAACCCATCCAATACATCTTCCACCCTTCCAATACATCAAACACGTTTACAATACATCAACCACGCTTCCAATACATCAACCACGCTTCCAATACATCAACCACCCTTCCAATATATCAACCACGCTTCCAATTCGTCAACCACACTTCCAATACATCAACAACCCTTCAGACACGCTTTCGAATACTTCAACCACGCTTACAAAACATCAATCACACTTCCAATACATCAAAAGTCACTCGAACACATCAACTACACATCTAACACAGTCGATCGCCCTTCTATCATATCAACAACACGTCTGACACATCAGGCGTCCTTCCAAATCATCAACGACACATCTCGAACAACAACTGTACTTCTAATACGTCGGGCAAGCGTCCAAAAATATCGACAACACTGCCAATACATCACCCACGCTTCCAATACACCAACAACCATTCTAGCACATAAACTACACTTCTAACATCGATCGTCCAATCTTATCCACAACGCGTCTGATACATCAGGTGTCCTTCCCAACCATCAAGCACACTTCTACAATGTCGGGCAAACGTCCAAAACATCAAGAACCTTCCAATACATCAACCACGCATCCAATACATCAACCATGCTTCCAATACACCAACCACGCTTCCAATCAGTCTGAAGAAGGGTCTCGCCTCGAAATGTCACCAATTCCTTCCCTCCTGACATGCTGCCTGACCTGCTGAGTTGCTCCAGCATTTTGTGATACGCTTCCAATACACCAACCACACCTTTCCAATACATCAACAATCATTCCAACATATAAACTACACTTCTAACACAATCGATCGCACTTCTACCCCATATCAACAACACGTCTGATACGTCGGCCGTCCTTCTAAATCATCAGCAACACTTCTCGAACATTAACCACACTTCTACAACGTCGGGCAGACATCCAAAATGTCAACAACCCAATGCATCAACCACCCTTCCAATACATCAACCGCGGTACCAACACATCAACCACGCTTCCAATACATCAAATGCCCTTCCAATATATCAACCACACTTCCAATACGACAACCACCCTTCCAATACATCAACCACGCTTCCAATACATCAACCAAACTTCCAATACTTCAACAATCATTCGAACACACCAACTAGACTGATAATACGTCGGGCAAACGTCCGCCAAATCGACAACACTTCCAATACATCAACGACGCTTCCAATATATCACCAATCATTCCAGCATATCAACTAAACTTCTAACACAATCGATCGTCCTTCTATCTTATCAACAGCACGTCTGATACATCAGGCATCCTTGTAAATCATCAACCACACTTCTCGAACATCAACCACACTTCTGCAATATCAAGAACCCTTCCAATACATCAACCACGCTTCCAATACATCAACCAGCCTTCCAATACATCAACCAGCCTTCCAATACATCAACCACGCTTCCAATACATCAACCACGCTTCCAATATATCAACCACGTTTCCAATACTCCAACCACGCTTCCAATACATCAACAGTCATTCGAACATATAAACTAGACTTGTAACACAAACAATCGCACTTCTACCATACCAACAACACATCTGATACATCGGGCGTCCTTCCAAATCATCAACCACACTTCTCGAACAATAACCACACTTCTAAAACATCGGGCAGGCGTCCAAACAAATGGACAACTCTTCCAATACATCAACCACGCTTCCAATACGTCAATCACACTTCCAATACGTCAACAATCATTCTAACACATCAACTACACTTCTCACACAATTGATCCTCTATCACATCACATTGAAATACATCGGGCGTCCTTCTAATTCCTCAACGACACTTCTCGAATATCAACCACACTTCTACAACATCGGGCAGACGTCCAAAACATCAACGACCTTTCCATTACACGCTTCAAATACATCAATCGTGCTTTCAATACACCAACCATGTTTCCAATACAACAACCACACCTTTCCAATACACCAAGAGTCATTCTAACATATAAACTACACTTGTAACACAAACGACCGCACTTCTACCATATCAACAACACGTCTTATGCATCGGGCGTCCTTCTAAACCATCAACCACCCTTCTCGAATATTAACCACACTTCTACAAAGTCGGGTAAAGATCCAAACCATCAACAACCCTTATTATACATTAACCACCCTTCCAATACATCCACCATGTTTCCAGTACATCAACCAAGCTTACAATACACCAACCGCCCTTCCAATACCTCAAACGCCCTTCCAATACATCAACCGCCCTTCCAGTACATCAACCATGCATCCAATACGTCAACCACCTTTCCAATACATCAACCACATTTCCAAACCTTCAAACACGCTTCCCATACATCAACCACGCTTACAAAATATCAACCACACTTCCAACACATTCGATCGCCCTTCTGTCATATCAGCAACACGTCTGATACATCAAACGTCGTTCCAAATCATCAACCACACTTCTCCAAAAACAAGCACACTTTTAAAACGTCGGGCAGACGTCCAAAAAAATGGACAACTCTTCCATACATCAACTACGCTTCCAATACATCAATCACACTTTCAATACGACAACAATCATTCTAACACATCAACCACACTTCCAACACATTCGATCGCCCTTCTGTCATATCAACAACACGTTGGATACATCGGGTGTCCTTCTAAATCATCAACGACACTTCTCGAACATCAACCACACTTCTGCAACATCAGGCAGACGTCGAAAATATCAATAACCTTTCCATTACACCAACCACGTTTCCAATACATTAATCACGCTTCCAATACATCAACCACACCTTTCGAATACATCAACAATCATTATAACACATAAACTACACTTCTAACTCAATCGATCGCACTTCCACACCATATCAACAACTCGTCTGATTCATCCTTCTAAATCAACAGCCACACTTCTTGAACATTAACCACACTTCTACAAAGGCGCGCAAACATCCAAAATGTAAACAACCCTTCCAATACATCAACCATCCTTCCAATACATCAACCACGCTTCCAATACGTCAACCATGTTTTCAATACATCTCCTACCCTTCCAAACAATCAAACACGCTTGCAATACCTCACCACGCGTACAAATCATCAAGCACACTTCCAATACATCAGCAATCATTCTAACACGTAAACTACACTTCTAACACAATCGATCGCACTTCTATCATATCAACAACACGTCTGATACATCAGGCGTCATTCTAAATCATCAACCACACTTCTCGAACATCAACCACACTTCCACAATATCCGGCAAACATCCAAAACGTCAAGAACCCTTCCAATAAATCAACCATGCTTCCAATACATGAACTACACTTCCAATATTTCAGCCACGCTTCCGATATATCAACCACCCGTCCAATACATCAACCACGCTTCCAATACGTCAACCATACTTCCAATACATCACCCACCCTTCCAAACCTTCAAACACGCTTCCAATATTTCACCACGCTTATAAATCATCAAGCACACTTCCAATACAACAACAATCATTCTAACACGTCAACTACACTTCTAACACACTCGATCGCACTTCAAGCATATTAACAACACGTCGGATACATCGGGCGTCCTTCCAAACTATCAGCCACACTTCTCGAACAATAACCACACTTCTACAAAGTCGGGAAAACATCCAAAATATCAACAACACTTCCAATACATCAACCACCCTTCGAATACATCAAACACGCTTACAATACATCAACCACGCTTCCAATAAGTCAACCACGCTTCCAATACATCCACCACGTTTCCAGTACATCAACCAAGCTTACAGTACACCAACCGCCCTTCCACTACATCAAACACGCTTCCAATACATCAACCGCCCTTCCAATACATCAACCGCCCTTCCAATACATCAACCATGCATCCAATACGTCAACCACCTTTCCAATACATCAACCACCATTCCAAACCTTCAAACACGCTTCCCATACATCAACAACGCTTACAAAATATCAACCACACTTCCAACACATTCGATCGCCCTTCTACCATATCAATAGCATGTCTGATACATCAGGCGTCCTTCCAAATCATCAACCACACTTCTCGAACAACAGCCACAATTCTAAAACGTCGGGCAGACGTCCAAAAAAATCAACAACTCTTCCAATACATCAACTACGCTTCCAATCCATCAATCATACTTATAATACGTCAACAATCCTTCAAAACATCAACTACACTTCTCACACAATTGATCACCCTCGTATCATATCAACAACGCATTTGATACATCGGGACTCCTTCTAAATCATCAACGACACTTCTCGAACATCAACCACACTTCTGCAACGTCGGGCAGACGTCCAAATCATCAACAACCTTTCCCTTGCATCAACCAAGTTTCCAATACATCAAACACGTTTACAATATATCAACCACACTTCCAAACATTCAAACACGCTTCCAATACTTCAACCACGCTTACAAAATACCAAGCGCACTTCCAATACATCAACAATCATTCGAACACATCAACTACACTTCCAACACAATCGATCGCCCTTCTATCATATCAACAACACGTCCGATACATCAGGTATCTTTTAAAATTATCAACCACACTTCTCGAACAATAGCCACAATTCTTTCAAATCATCAACAACACTTCTCGAACATCAACTCCACTTGTACAATGTCGGACAAACATCCAAAACGTCAAGAACCCTTCCAATACATCAATCACCCTTCCAATACACCAACCACACTTCCAATACATCAACCACACCTTTCCAATACATCAACCACCCTTCCAATACATCAACCACGCTTCTACTACGTCAACCATAATTTCAGTACATCACCCACCCACCCACCCTTCCAATACAGTCATTTTAACATATAAACTACACTTGTAACGCAAACGACCGCACTTCAACCATATGAACAACACGTCTGATACATCGGGCGTCCATTTTTTAGACATCTGTCCGACGTTTTAGAAGTGTGGTTGTTGTTGGAGAAGTGTGGTTGATGTTTTAGAAGGACCCCCGATGTATCCGACGTGTTGTTGATATGATAGAAGTGCGATCGATTGTGTTAGAAGTGTAGTTTACGTGTTAGAATGATTACTGATGTATTGGAAGTCTGCTTGATGATTTGTAAGCGTGGTGAGGCATTGGAAGCGTGTTTGAAGGTTTGGAAGGGTGGGTGATGTATTGGAATTAAGGTTGAAGTATTGGAAACGTAGTTGATGTTTTGGAAGGGTCGTTGATGTATTGGAAGCGTGGTTGAGGTACTGGAAGCGTGGTTGATGTATTGGAAGTGTGATTGATGTATTGGAAGGGTTTTTGACATTTTGGATGTTTGCCCGACGTTGTAGAAGTGTGGTTAATATTCGAGAAGTGTGGCTGATGATTTAGAAGGATGCCTGATGTATCAGACATCTTGTTGATTCTAACATATCAGCTACACATCTAACACAATCGATCACGTTTACAATCCATCAACAATGCTTCCAATACGTCAACCATACTTCCAATACAACACCCACCCTTCGAAACTTTCAAACACGCTTCCAATACTCCAACCACGATTACAAATCATCAACCACACTTCCAATAAATCAACAATCTTTCTAAGACGTCAACTGCACTTCTAAAGCAATCGATCGCCCATCTAACACATCAACAACACGTCGGATACATCGGGCGTCATTCTAAATCATCAACCACACTTCTCGAACATCAACCGCACTACGACAACGTCAGGAAACGTCAAAAACAACAACAACCTTTAAATTACATCAACCAGCTTTCCAATGCGTTAACCACGCTTCCAATACATCAACCACACATTTCCAATACATCAACAACTAGTCTAACATATAAACTACACTTCTAATACAATCGATCGCACTTCTACCATATCAACAACACGTCTGATACATCGGGTGTCTTTTCAAATCATCAACCACACTTCTCGAACAACAGCCACACTTCTAATACGTCGGGCAAACATCCAAAAAATCGACAACACTTCCAATACATCAACCACGCTTCCAATATAACAACAATCATTCCAGCACATCGACTAAACTTCTAACACACCCTTCTATCTTATCAACAACATGTCCGGCAAACATCCGAAACAAACCTTCCAATAAATCAACCAGCCGTCCAATACATCAACCCCGCTTCCAATACATCAACCACGCTTCCAATCCATCAACCCCGCTTCCAATACCGCACCAACACTTCCAATACATCAATCACACCTTTCCAATAAGTCAACAATCATTCTAACATATAAACTACACTTGTAACACAAACGAACGTACTTCTACCATATCAACAACACGTCTGATACATCGGGAGTCCTTCTAAACCATCAACCACACTTCGCGAACATTAACCACACTTCTACAACGTCAGACAAACATCCAAAACATCAACAACCCTTACAATACATCAGCCACCCTTCCAATATATCCACCACGTTTCCAGTACATCAACCAAGCTTACAATACATCAACCACGCTTCCAATACATCAACCGCCCTTGCAATACACCAGCCACGCTTCCAATACGTCAACCACACCTTTCCAATACATCAACAATCATTCTAACATATAAACTACACTTCCAACACAATCGATCGCACTTCTACTATATCAGTAATGCGTCTGATACATTGGGCGTCCTTGTAAATGATCAGCCACAATTCTCGAACAATAACCATACTTCATCAACGTCGGGCAAGCATCCAAAATATCAACAACACTTCGAATACATCAACCACCCTTCCAATACATCAAACACGTTTGCAATACATCACCCACGCTTCCAGTATATCCACCACGCTTGCAATACGTCAACCACACTTCCAATACATCAACCACCCTTCCCAACCTTCAAACACGCTTCCAGTACTTCAACCACGCTTACAAAACATCAACCACACTTCCAATACATCAACAATCATTAGAAAACATCAACTACATTCCTACCGCAATCGATCGCCCTTCTATCGTATCAACAACACGTCTGATACATTAGGTGTCTCTATAATCATCAACCACACTTCTGGAACAACAGCCATATTTTTCGTACGTCGGCCAAACATCCAAACAAATCAACAACACTTCCAATACATCAACCACGCTTCCAATACATCAACAATCATTCCAGCACGTCAACTAAACTTCTAACACAATCGATCGTGCTTCTATCTTATCAACAACACGTCTGATACATCAAGCGTCCATCTAAATCATCAAACACACTTCTCGAACATCAACCACACTTGGACAATTTCCGGCAAACATGCAAAACATCATGAACCCTTCCAATAAATCAACCAGACTTCCAATACATCAACCACGATTCCAATACATCAACCACATCTTTCCAATACGTCATCAGTTATTCTAACATATAAACTACTCTTGTAACACAAACGATCGCACTTCTACCATATCAACAACACGTCTGATACACCGGGCGTCCTTCTAAACCATCAACCACACTTCTCGAACATCAACCACACTTCTACAACGTCGGACAAACATCCAAAACATCACCAACCCTTAGAAAACATCAGCCACCCTTCCAATACATCCACCAACTTTCCAGTACATCAACCAAGCTTACAAAACATCAACCGCCTTTCCAATACATCAAACACGCTTCCAATACATCAACCGCCCTTCCAATATATCAACGATGCATCCAATACGTCAACCACCTTTCCAATACATCAACCACTCTTCCAAACCTTCAAACACGCTTTCAATACATCATCCATTCATACAAAATATCAACCACACATCCAACACATTCGATCGCCCTTCTATCATATCAACAACAGGTCTGATACATCAGGCGTCCTTCCAAATCATCAACCACACTTCTCGAACAACAACCACACTTCTAAAACGTCGAACAGCCGACCCCAAAAATCGACAACTATTCCAATACATCAGCCACGCTTCAAATACATCAATCATACTTCCAAAACGTCAACAATCCTTCTAACAAATCAACGACATTTTTCACACAATTGATACAATATATCGTTATTGTCATTGTACAGGGGTACAACGAGATTGGGAACAGGGGTACAACGAGATCGCCCTTCTACCATATCAACAATACTTTGGATATATCGGGGTCCTTCTAAATCAACAACGACACTTCTAGAACATCAACCACACTTCTACAACGTCAGGCAGGCGTCCAAAACATCAACAACCTTTCCATTACATCAACCAGCTTGCCAATACATCAACCACGCTTCCAATACATCAACCACGCTTCCAATACGTCAGCCACACTTCGAATACATCAACCACACCTTTCCAACATGTCAACAATCATTCTAACATATAAACTACACTTCTAACACAAATCGATCGCACTACTACCCGATATCAACAATGTGTCTGATACATCGGCCGTCCTTCTAAATCATCAGCCACACTTCTTGAATATTAATCACACTTCTACAACGTCGGGCAAACATCCAAAATATCAACACCCCTTCCATTACGTGAACCATCCTTCCAATATATCAAACACGTTTCCAAAAAATCAACCACGCTCCCAATACATCAACTGCCCTTCCAATATATCAACCACGCTTCCAATACCTAGAATTAGTAAACGTAGGTTTACTAGGTTAATTCCCGGAATGGCGGGACTGTCATATGTTGAAAGACTGGAGCGACTAGGCTTGTATACACTGGAATTTAGAAGGATGAGAGGAGATCTTATCGAAACGTATAAGATTATTAAGGGGTTGGACACGTTAGAGGCAGGAAACATGTTTCCAATGTTGGGGGAGTCCAGAACAAGGGGCCACGGTTTAAGAATAAGGTGTGGGCCATTTAGAACTGAGATGAGGAAAAACCTTTTCAGTCAGAGAGTTGTGAATCTGAATGGCCTCCTCCTGCACCTATTGTCTATTGTCTATTGTCTATTGATATTTTGGATGTTTGCCCGATGTTGCAGAAGTGTGGTTGACGTTCGAGGAGTGTGGTCGATGAGTTAGATGGACGCCCGATGTATCCGACGTGTTGTTGATATGAAAGAAAGGCGATCGATTGTGTTAGAAGTGTAGTTGATGTGTTAGAATGATTGTTGATGTATTGGAAGTGTGGTTGATGATTTGTAAGCGTGGTTGAAGTATTGGAAGCGTGCTTGAAGGTTTGGAAGGGTGGTTGATATATTGGAAGTGCAGTTGACGTATTGGAAGCGTGGTTGATATATTGGAAGGGTGGTTGATGTTTTGGAAGCGTTGTTGATGTATTGGAAACATTTTTGATGCATTGCAAGTGTGGTTGATGTATTGGAAGGGTTGTTGATATTTTGGCTGGTTGCCCGGTGTTGTAGAAGTGTGGTTAATATTCGAGAAGTGTGGCCGATGATTTGGAAGGACGCCCGATGTTTCAGACGTATTGTTGATATGGTAGAAGTGCGATCGATTGTGTTAGAAGTGCAGTTTGTATGTTAGAACGATTGTTGATGTAATGGAAGTGTGGGTGATGATTTGTAAGCTTGGTTGAAGTATTGG
Source organism: Rhinoraja longicauda (assembly GCF_053455715.1). NCBI lineage: Eukaryota > Metazoa > Chordata > Chondrichthyes > Rajiformes > Arhynchobatidae > Rhinoraja > Rhinoraja longicauda. The sequence continues at coordinate 287,689 of NW_027601317.1, forward strand.
AAGCGTGCTTGAAAGTTTGGAAGGGTGGTTGATGTATTGGAAGTGCAGTTGACGTATTGGAAGGGTGATTGATGTATTGGAAGCGTGGTGGATGTATTGGAAGCGTGGTCGATGTATTGTAAACGTGTTTGATGTATTGGAAGGGTGTTTGATGTATTAGAAGGGTTGTTGGTATTTTGGCTGTTTGCCCGGTGTTGTAGAAGTGTGGTTAATATTCGAGAAGTGTGGCCGATGATTTGGAAGGACGCCCGATGTTTCAGACGGATTGTTGATATGGTAGAAGTGCGATCGATTGTGTTAGAAGTGTAGTTTGTATGTTAGAATGATTGTTGATGTAATGGAAGTGTGGTTGATGGTTTGTAAGCGTGGTTGAAGTTTTGGAAGCGTGCTTGAAAGTTTGGAAGGGTGGTTGATGTATTGGAAGTGCAGTTGACGTATTGGAAGCGTGGTTGATATATTGGAAGGGTGGTTGATGTTTTGGAAGCGTTGTTGATGTATTGGAATTTTTTTTGATGCATTGGAAGTGTGGTTGATGTATTGGAAGGGTTGTTGGTATTTTGGCTGTTTGCCCGGTGTTGTAGAAGTGTGGTTAATATTCGAGAAATGTGGCCGATGATTTGGAAGGACGCCCGATGTTTCAGACGTATTGTTGATATGGTAGAAGTGCGATCGATTGTGTTAGAAGTGCAGTTTGTATGTTAGAACGATTGTTGATGTAATGGAAGTGTGGGTGATGATTTGTAAGCTTGGTTGAAGTATTGGAAGCGTGCTTGAAAGTTTGGAAGGGTGGTTGATGTATTGGAAGTGCAGTTGACGTATTGGAAGGGTGATTGATGTATTGGAAGCGTGGTGGATGTATTGGAAGCGTGGTCGATGTGTTGTAAACGTGTTTGATGTATTGGAAGGGTGTTTGATGTATTAGAAGGGTTGTTGGTATTTTGGCTCTTTGCCCGGTGTTGTAGAAGTGTGGTTAATATTCGAGAAGTGTGGCCGATGATTTGGAAGGACGCCCGATGTTTCAGACGGATTGTTGATATGGTAGAAGTGCGATCGATTGTGTTAGAAGTGTAGTTTGTATGTTAGAATGATTGTTGATGTAATGGAAGTGTGGTTGATGATTTGTAAGCGTGGTTGAAGTTTTGGAAGCGTGCTTGAAAGTTTGGAAGGGTGGTTGATGTATTGGAAGTGCAGTTGACGTATTGGAAGCGTGGTTGATATATTGGAAGGGTGGTTGGTGTTTTGGAAGCGTTGTTGATGTATTGGAATTTTTTTGATGCATTGGAAGTGTGGTTGATGTATTGGAAGGGTTGTTGGTATTTTGGCTGTTTGCCCGGTGTTGTAGAAGTGTGGTTAATATTCGAGAAATGTGGCCGATGATTTGGAAGGACGCCCGATGTATGAGACGCATTGTTGATATGGTAGAAGTGCGATCGATTGTGTTAGAAGTGTAGTTTGTACGTTAGAATGATTGTTGATGTATTGGAAAGGTGTTGTTGATGTATTGGAAGCGTGGTTGTTGTATTGGAAAGCTGGTTGATGTAATTTAAAAGTTGTTGGTATTTTGGACGTTTGCCCGGTGTGGATTCTGGGTTGAATATCTGGGCTTGGAGCCCACTTTAAATGTAATGGCTGAGGCCAGAAACATGGCGGAAATTCCCACGGTTACCTGACCGTCAAACGCTCGCCTCCAATCTACCTGTCAAATGTCCTGACGGTAAATAAATTCGTTAAACACAAGCATTTTATGGTATTTTCAAATTACTTTACTTATTTTAATATTATGTGCTTCTAAATGCATCTTAAGAGAACCGATCAAAACTGGGGACAGGATGCGACGGCGCCCGCAATAAGCTACGATGCCTGGCGACAAGCCAGCTATCGCAGAGAAATTTCAAACCGTTTGATTTCTCAGCGACGCGTCGAGATCCACTACGATTTTTGCAAGACTCCTCACGATCATGTCCGCGACACCCCGGCGAACTGTCGGCGACAGCCTAGTCACCGGCAGTCGCCTTAAAATCGCCTAAGTGGAACAGACCCTTTAGAAGGACGATGGTTTGTATGAAGGAATATCTGAGGGAGGATGTGTTGGCTCAGGAGAGGGTCCAGAGGAGGTTTACAAGAATGATTCCAGGAATAGGTGGGTTAACATACGATGATCGTTTGATCGCACTGTGCCTCTACTCACTGGTGTTTAGAAAGTTGAGGAGGGACCGCATTGAAACTTACAGAATATTGAAAGGCAAAGATAGAATGAATGTGGAGTTGATGTTTCCACTGGAGGGAGAGTCTAGGAGAGTCATAGCCTCAAACTTAAAGTGCGCTCTTTCAGAAAGGATATGAGGAGGAACTTCTATAGTCAGAAGGTAGTTAACATAGAAACATAGAAAATAGGTGCAGGAATAGGCCATTCGGCCCTTCGAGCCTGCACCGCCATTCAATATGATCATGGCTGATCATCCAACTCAGTATCCCGTACCTGCCTTCTCTCCATAACCCCCTGATCCCTTTAGCCACAAGGGCCACATCTAACTCCCTCTTAAATATAGCCAATGGACTGGCCTTCTGTGGCAGAGAATTCCACAGATTCACCACTCTCTGTGTGAAAAAAAACCTTCTCATCTCGGTCCTAAAAGACTTCCCCCTTATCCTGAAACTGTGACCCCTTGTTCTGGACTTCCCCAAAATCGGGAACAATCTTCCTGCATCTAGCCTGTCCAACCACTTAAGAATTTTGTACGTTTCTATAAGATCCCCCCTCAATCTTCTAAATTCCAGCGAGTACAAGCCGAGTCTATCCTGTCTTTCTTCGTATGAAAGTCCTGCTATCCCATTTCCAACCTATGGAAATTGCCACAGCGGGCTGTGGAGGCCAAGTCAGTGGATATTTCTGAGGCAGAGGTGGACAAATTCCCACTTAGAACGGGTGTCAAGGGTTATGGGGAGAAGGCAGGAAATGGGATTAGGAGGCAGGGATTAGCCATGATTGAAGGCGGAGTAGAATCGATGGGCCGAATGGTCTAATTCTACCCCTAATACCTGTAAGCGCGTAACTTGTGAAGTTGTGAAGGGTAAGTGACGTGGTTGGACGGTTGATGATGTTTTGGAAGAGTGGTCAACGTGTTAGTCGGATTGTTGATGTACTTTGAGAACGCGTTAGAACTGTAGTTGATGCGTTAGAAAGGCGATGGATGTATTAGAAGGGCGACTGAAGTGATAGAAGGGCGATTAATGCATTTGAAGGATGTTTTAGAAGTTTAATCGATGTTTTAGACGTGCAACTGACATGTTAGAGGAGTTATTGATGAGTTACAAGCGTGATTGTCGTTTTATAACTGTGACTGTGATGTTGTGACTGTGCTTTCAAGAGGGAGCTACATAGAGTCAGGGTGTATGTGGAGAAGCCAGGAACGGAGTACCGATTGTGAATGATCAGCCATGATCACATTGAATGGCGGTGCTGGCTCGAAGGGCCGAACGACCTACTCATGCACCCATTGTCTATTGTCTATTGCCAAAAAGTGTTTGACGGGCGATTGATGTTTTGGAAGAGAGGTTGATGTTTTGGAAGTGCATGTGATGCGTCAGATGTACGATGGAGGGATTGTAAGTGTGACTGGTGCGTTGGATTGAAACGATTACTGCGTTAGTTGCTTGGTAGTTGTGTCAGAACGGTGATTTTTTCCGTTTAAAGCGTGGTTGATGTGCAAAAGGGTTACCGATGTATCAATAGACAATAGGTGCAGGAGGAGGCCATTCGGCCCTTCGAGCCTGTACGCACCGCCATTCAATGTGATCATGGGTGATCATTCTCAATCAGTACCCCGTTCCTGCCTTCTCCCCATACCCCCTGACTCCGCTATCCTTAAGAGCTCTATCTAGCTCTCTCTTGAATGCATTCAGAGAATTGGCCTCCACTGCCTTCTGAGGCAGAGAATTCCACAGATTCACAACTCTCTGACTGAAAAAGTTTTTCCTCATCTCAGTTCTAAATGGCCGACCCCTTATTCTTAAACTGTGGCCCCTTGTTCTGGGCTCCCCAACATTGGGAACATGTTTCCTGCCTCTAACGTGTCCAACCCCTTAATAATCATATACGTTTCGATAAGATCTCCTCTCATCCTTCTAAATTCCAGTGTATACAAGCCTAGTCGCTCCAGTCTTTCAACATATGAAAGTCCCGCCATTCCGGGAATTAACCTAGTAAACCTACGCTAAATTCGTCGATGTATTAGAATTTAAAAGAGAGTTAGATAGAGCTCTAGGTGTTAGTGGAATCAAGGGATATGGGGAGAAGGCAGACACAGGTTACTGACTATGGAGGATCAGCCTTGGTGACAATGAATGTGCTGGCTCGAAGGGCCAAATGGCCTCCTCCTGCACCTATTGCATCTATGTGCTGGTCGGATTATTGTTATATATGAAGCGTGTCACATTGGCGGTCGATATGTTTGGCGTTTGCGATATTTGAAGTGCGAGTTATATGTTCTGTTGATGCTTAAGAAGCGTGGTCCACGTGTCAGAAGAATGGGTGATGCGTTAGAAAGATGATGGATGTGCATCAAGGGGAATTGACGTGTTTGAAGGGTTGTCGATGTTTCACAACATTGACCTATGTTTATTAAGCGTGGTTGACGTTTTAGAAGTGTAGTTGATGTGTTCAGAAGAGTTCTTGATGAGTCCGAAGCGTCGTTGGCGTTTTTGAAGTGTTTGATGAGTTAGATGGGAGATTGTTATTTTGAAAGAGTGGTTGATATCTTGAACGTGTATCTGATGCGTTTGAAGGATGTTGTATGTGTTATAAGGGTGATATAGAAACATAGAAACATAGAAAATAGGTGCAGGAGTAGGCCATTCGGCCCTTCGAGCCTGCACCGCCATTCAATATGATCATGGCTGACCATCCAGCTCAGTAACCTGTACCTGCCTTCTCTCCATACCCCCTGATCCCTTTAGCCACAGGGGTCACACCTAACTCCCTCTTAAATATAGCCAATGAACTGGCCTCAACTGCCTTCTGTGGTAGAGAATTCCACAGACTCACCACTCTCTGTGTGAAGAAATGTTTTCTCATCTCGGTCCTAAAAGACTTCCCCCTTGTCCTTAAGCTGTGACCCCTCGTTCTGGACTTCCCCAACATCGGGAACAATCTTCCCGCATCTAGCCTCTCCAGCCCCTTAAGAATTGTATATCTTTCAATAAGATCCCACCTCAGTCTTCTAAATTCCAGCGAGTACAAGCGTTCTGAGTAGGGTTCATGTTGTACAAAGGTTAGCATTAACGTTAGAAGGGCGCTTGGAGTGTTGTCGATGACATAGAAGGGTTACTGGGATGTTAGAAACGTGGTAGGTGTGTTATTAGGGGACAATACTCTGTTAGAGGTATGGCCGATGTGTTGATGTGTGTCAGAAGTGTGGTCATGATTCAAGAGTGTTTTGTTGTAATATGTCCCAGCATATTCTACATGTTAGAAGAGTGGACGACGTTTATGTGTGTTGATACAGGACAAATGATATGTATAAATGGTGATTGGTGTCTTCGAAGGGTCGATTAAGTTTTAGAAGTGTGGTTGGTTGGGTTCCTGGTGCGTTTGAACGATGATAAATATCTTAGAAATGTGTTCGTTGTTTTAGAAGGAGAACACACGTGATAGAAGAGCGATTGATGTATTTGAAGGGTTGTTCATGTTTTAGGAGATTGATTGATGTTTTGCAAAGTGTGGTTGATGTTTTAGAAGGGTAGTTGATGCGTGTCAGAGGTGTTATTGGTGAGTTACAAGCGTGATTGTCGTTTTAGATGTGTTTGATGTTTTGAAAGAGTAGTTGATGTTTTGGAAATGTATGTGATGCGTTAGCCGTACGGTGGTTGCATTGTAAGGACGACTGATGGATTGACAAGATTGATGAGTTAGTTGGTTGATGGTTGCGTTAGAACAGTGATTATTCCCTTGCAAGCGTGGTTGATGCGTAGAAGGGTTACTGACGTCTCAGATGTGTAGTTGATGCGTTAGAAGGCTGATTGCTGTGTTAGAGGTATAGTTGAGATGTTAAGGCGGCGATTAATAGAAACATAGAAACATAGAAAATAGGTGCAGGAGGAGGCTATTCGACCCTTCGAGCCAGCACCGCCATTCATTGTGACCATGGCTGATCATCCACAATCAATAACCCGTGCCTGCCTTCTCCCCATATACCTTGATTCCACTAGCCCCGATAACTCTATCTAACACTCTCTTAAATCCATCCAATGACTTGGCTCCCACTGCGTTCTGTGGCAGAGAATTCCACAAATCCACAACTCTCTGGGTGAAAAAGGTCCTTCTCACCTCAGTTTTAAATGGACTCCCCTTTATTCTAAGACTGTGGCCCCCGGTTCTGGACTCCCCCAACATTGGGAACATTTTTTCTGCATCTAGCTTGTCCAGTCCTTTTATAATTTTGTATGTGCCTATAAGATCCCCTCTCATCCTCCTAAATTCCACTGAATACAAACATAGTCTTTTCAATCTTTCCTCAAATGACAGTCCCGCCATCCCAGGGATCAATCTCGTGAACATAGAAACATAGAACCATAGAAAAATAGGTGCAGGAATAGCCATTCGGCCCCTCGAGCCAGCACCGCCATTCAATATAATCATGGGTGATTACCTACGCTGCACTGCCTCAATTACATGGACGTCCTTCCGCAAATTAGGAGACCAAAACTGTACACAATACTCCAGATGTGGTCTTACCATGGCCCTATACAACTGCAGAAGAACCTCTTTACTCCTATACTGAAATCCTCTCGTTATGAAGGCCAACATGCCATTAGCTTTCGTCACTGCCTGCTGTACCTGCACGCCAACTTTCAGTGACTGGTGTACAAGGAAACCCAGGTCTCGCTCCACTTCTCCCTTACCTAACCTGACACCATTGAGATAATAATCTGCCTCCTTGTTTTTGCCGCCAAAGTGGATAACCTCACATTTATCTACATTATACTGCATTTGCCCACTCACTCAACCTGTCCTGGTCACCCTGCAACCTCCTAACATCCTCTGCGCAGTTCACCCTGGCACCCAGCTTTGTGGCGTCTGCAAACTTGCTAGTGTTACTTCCAATTCTTTCATCCAAATCATTAATATATATGGTGAACAGTTGCGGCCCCAACACCGAGCCTTGTGGCACGCCACTTGTGGCCTGCCACTCTGAAAATGGCCCGTTTACTCCTACTCTTTGCTTCCTGTCTGCCAACCAATTCTGTATCCATGTCAACACTCTACCCCCAATACCATGTGCTCTAATTTTGCTCACCAATCTCCCATGTGGGA
>NW_027601317.1:300000-307000 GCF_053455715.1 Rhinoraja longicauda
CAGCAAACCTTCAAAATCGTCAACCAGATGACAAACTCGTCAGCCATCACCCAAACCAATCTCCAACCCTTCAGAATGTCCAAACGCGTTGCAAAATCTTCAACCTCCTAGCAAACTCGCCATCCTCCACGAAAACCCTTCAAACGACCTATTGTTCTTGTGCTGTACAGTTCGCAGGTAGACAGGGAGTGTTTTAGAAACATGGAAACATAGAAAAGAGGTGCAGGAGTAGGCCATTCGGCCCTTCGAGCCTGCACCGCCATTCAATATGATCATGGCCGATCATCCAGCTCAGTAACCTGTACCTGCCTTCTCTCCATACCCCTGATCCCTTTAGCCACAAGGGCCACATCCAACTGCCTCTTAAATATAGCCAATGAACTGGCCTCAACTACCTTCTGTGGCAGAGAATTCCACAGACTCATCACTCTCTGTGTGAAGAAATGTTTTCTCATCTCGGTCCTAAAAAATCCCCCTTATCCTTAAGCTGTGACCCCTGGTTCTGGACTTCCACAACATCCGAAACAATCTTCCCGCATCTAGCCTCTCCAACCCCTTAAGAATTTTATATGTTTCTATAAGATCTCCCCTCGGTCTTCTAAATTCAAAGGGTCACAGTTTAAGGATAAGGGGGAAGTCTTTTAGGACCGAGATGAGAAAGTTTTGTTTCACACAGAGAGTTTGGAGAGTTTGTGGGGTGGTTGAAGAGTTTGCAGAGAGTTTAGAGAGTTTGTGGGGTGGTTGAAGAGTTTTCTAGGGCGTAGAAGAGTTTGCAGGGCGGTTGAAGAGATAGCGGGGCGATTGAAGTGTTTGGAACACGCCTGAGGTTGGGACGTGGCTGTTGGGCTTGTACGCTGGTTGAGGTATTGGCAGTGTGTCCGGTATGTTCGCTGAGCTGCTGAAGTGGCTGCGTGATTGTTGGATTGTCCGCAGCGTGGTCGGAGGTTCCTACACGGGTCTATCGGCGGCTCCGAGGGTTTGGATTGCGATTGATGATTTGCAAGCTGGCTGCTGTGTGTGCAGAATGTTTGAACGTTTGCAGGCTGTTCTAAATGTGTGCAGATTGGTTGAAGTGCGTGCAGCGCGGTGGACTGTTTGCGGGATAGCTACACCAGTTTGCGTGATGGTTGAGCTGTCTGATGGTGGATTAAGGATGGGGTGCGTAGGGGCGTTTGGTGAGTTTGCTGTAGGTCAGTCCAAGGGTTTGGAGAACGGTTGATATGTCAGTGGGGCGGGTTCAGTGTCTGTAGATTGGTTGAGATGTTTGCAAGTTCTTGAGGTCTTTGCAAGTTGATGATGGTGTGTACAGGTTGGTTGATGATTCCGTCGGGTCGGTGAAGGCTTTGCAGACTGGTAGACGTGATCACAGGATGATTGAGACGGTTTGTCGGTTGATTGAGATGTTGTCAGAGTGGGTGGAAGTGTTGTCACGTTGATCCACGTGTTCGTGGGTTACCTAAACCGTTCTGCAGGGCAGTCGAAGAGCGGGCAGCGTTCTAGAAGGTTTTGCAAGACGGTTGACAAGTCTCCACGGCGGTTGATGAGTTTGCAGGTCGGTAGAAGGGTTTGCAGGGCGGTTGATGAGTTTGCAGGGCGGTCGAAGAGTTTTCTAGGATGGTTGAAGAATTTTCTAGTGCGTAGAAGAGTTTGCAGGGAGTTTGGAGAGTTTATGGGGCGGTTGAAGAGATTGCGGGGCGGTTGGAGAGTTTGGAACACGCCTGAGGTTGGGCCTTGGCTGTTGGGCTTGTCCGCTGGGTGAGGTATTGGCAGTGTGTCCGGTATGTTCGCTGATATGCTGAAGTGGCTGCGGGATTGTTGGTTTGTCCGCAGCGTGGTCGAAGGGTCCTACACGGCTCTATCGGCGGATCCAAGGGTTTGGAGGGCGATTGATGTATTTGCAAGCTGGCTGCTGTGTGTGCAGAATGCTTGAACGTTTGCAGGCTGTTCTAAGTGTGTGCAGATTGGTTGAAGTGCGTGCAGCGCGGTGGAGTGTTTGCGGGATAGCTACACAAGTTTGCGTGATGGTTGAGCTGTCTGATGGTGGATTAAGGATGGGATGTGTAGGGGCGTTTGATGAGTTTGCTGTAGGTCAGTCCAAGGGTTTGGAGAGCGGTCGATATGTCAGTGGGGTGGGTTCAGTGTCTGTAGATTGGCTGAGATGTTTGCAAGCTCTTGAGGTCTTTGCATGTTGATGATGATGGTGTGTGCAGGTTGGTTGATGATTCCGTCGGGTCGATGGAGGCTTTGCGGACTGGTAGACGCGATCACAGGATGATTGAGATGGTTTGTTGGTTGTTTGAGATGTTGTCAGAGTGGGTGGAAGTGTTGTCACGTTGGTCCAAATGTTCGTGGGTTACCTAACCCGTTCTGCAGGACAGTCGAAGAGTGGGCGGCGTTGTAGAAGGTTTTGCAAGACGGTTGACGAGTCTCCACGGCGGTTGATGAGTTTGCAGGGCGGTAGAAGAGTTTGCAGAGAGTTTGGAGAGTTTGTGGGGCGGTTGAAGAGTTTTCCAGGGCGTAGAAGTGTTTGCAGAGAGTTTGGAGAGCTTGTGGGCTAGTTGAAGAGTTTCCTATGGCGTAGAAGAGTTTGCAGGGCGGTTGAAGAGTTTTCTAGGGCGTAGAAGAGTTTACAGAGAGTTTTGTGGAGTTTGTAGGGTGGTTGAAGAGGTTTTCTAGGGCGTAGAAGAGTTTGCAGAGAGTTTGGAGAGTTTGTGGGGCTGTTGAAGATTTGTCTAGGGCGTATAAGAGTTTGCAGGGCGGTTGAAGAGATTGCGGGCGATTGAAGAGTTTGGAACACGCCTGAGGTTGGGCCTTGGCTGTTGGGCTTGTCCGCTGGTTGAGGTATTGGCAGTGTGTCCGGTATGTTCGCTGAGCTGCTGAAGTGGCTGCGGGATTGTTGGATTGTCCGCAGCTTGGTCGGAGGGTCCCACACGGGTCTATCGGCGGATCCAACGGTTTGGATTGCGATTGATGTATTTGCAAGCTGGCTGATGTTTGTGCAGAATGTTTGAACGTTTGCAGGCTGTTCTAATTGTGTGCAGATTGGTTGAAGTGCGTGGAGCGCGGTGGAGTGTTTGCGGGATAGCTACACAAGTTTGCGTGATGGTTGAGCTGTCTGATGGTGGATTAAGGATGGGATGTGTAGGGGCGTTTGATGAGTTTGCTGTAGGTCAGTCCAAGGGTTTGGAGAGCGGTCGATATGTCAGTGGGGTGGGTTCAGTGTCTGTAGATTGGCTGAGATGTTTGCAAGCTCTTGAGGTCTTTGCATGTTGATGATGATGGTGTGTGCAGGTTGGTTGATGATTCCGTCGGGTCGATGGAAGCTTTGCGGACTGGTAGACGTGATCACAGGATGATTGAGATGGTTTGTTGGTTGATTGAGATGTTGTCAGAGTGGGTGGAAGTGTTGTCACGTTGGTCCAAATGTTCGTGGGTTACCTAAACCGTTCTGCAGGGCAGTCGAAGAGTGGGCGGCGTTGTAGAAGGTTTTGCAAGACGGTTGACGAGTCTCCAAGGCGGTTGATGAGTTTGCAGGGCGGTCGAAGAGTTTGCAGGGCGGTTGAAGAGTTTGCGAGGCGATTGAAGAGTTTTCTAGGGCGATTGAAGTGTTTGCAGAGGGTTTGGAGAGTTTCTGGCGCGGTTGAAGAGTTTTCTAGGGCGTACAAGGGTTTGCAGGACGGTTCAAGTGTTTTCTAGGGCGTAGAAGAGTTTGCAGAGAGTTTGGAGAGCTTGTGGGGCGGTTGAAGAGTTTTCTAGGGCGGTTGAATAGTTTGTGGGGCGTTTGAAGAGTTTTAAAGGGCGTAGAAGAGTTTAGCAGAGAGTTTGGAGAGTTTGTGGAGTGGTTGAAGAGTTTCCTAGAGCGTAGAAGAGTTTGCAGAGAGTTTGGAGAGTTTGTCGGTTGGTTGAAGAGGTTTTCTATGGCGTAGAAGATTTTTCAGAGAGGTTGGAGACTTTGTGGGGTGGTTGAAGTGTTGTCTAGGGCGTAGAAGAGTTTTCAGGGCGGTTGAAGCGATTGCGGGGCGATTGAAGAGTTTGGAACACGCCTGAGGTTGGGACTTGGATGTTGTGTTTGGACGCTGGTTGAGGTATTGGCAGTGTGTCCGGTATGTTCGCTGAGCTACTGAAGTGGCTGCGGGATTGTTGGATTGTCCGCAGCGTGGTCGGAGGTTCCTACACGGGTCTATCGGCGGCTCCAACGGTTTGGAGGGCGATTGATGTATTTGCAAGCTGGCTGATGTGTGTGCAGAATGTTTGAACGTTTGCAGGCTGTTCTAAGTGTGTGCAGATTGGTTGAAGTGCGTGCAGCGCGGTGGAGTGTTTGCGGGATAGCTACATCAGTTTGCGTGATGGTTGGGCTGTCTGATGGTAGATTAAGGATGGGGTGTGTAGGGGCGATTGATGAGTTTGCTGTAGGTCAGTCCAAGGGTTTGGAGAGCGGTCGATATGTCAGTGGGGTGGGTTCAGTGTCTGTAGATTGGCTGAGATGTTTGCAAGCTCTTGAGGTCTTTGCAAATTGATGATGGTGTGTGCAGGTTGGTTGATGATTCCGTCGGGTCGGTGAAGGCTTTGCGGACTGGTAGACGTGATCACAGGATGATTGAGATGGTTTGTTGGTTGATTGAGATGTTGTCAGAGTGGATGGAAGTGTTGTCACGTTGGTCCAAGTGTTCGTGGGTTACCTAAACCGTTCTGCAAGACAGTCGACGAGTGGGCAGCGTGGTAGAAGGTTTTGCAAGACGGGTGACGAGTCTCCACGGCGGTTGAAGAGTTTGCAGGGCGGTTAAAGATTTTGCAGGGCGGTTGAAGAGTTTGTGGGGTGTTTGAAGAGTTTTCTAGGGCGTAGAAGAGTTTGCAGAGGGTTTGGAGAGATTGTGGGGTGGTTGAATAGTTTCTAGGGCGGTTGAAGAGTTTGCAGAGAGTTTGTGGGTCGGTTGAAGAGTTGTCTAGGGCGTAGAAGAGTTTGCAAGGCGGTTGAAGAGATTGCGGGGCGGTTGAATAGTTTGGAACACGCCTGAGGTTGGGACTTGACTGTTGGGCTTGTACGCTGGTTGAGGTATTGGCAGTGTGTCCGGTATGTTCGCTGAGCTGCTGAAGTGGCTGCGGGATTGTTGGATTGTCCGCAGCGTGGTCGTAGGTTCCTACACGGGTCTATCGGCGGCACCGAGCGTTTGGAGGGCGATTGATGTATTTGCAAGCTGGCTGATGTGTGTGCAGAATGTTTGAACGTTTGCAGGCTGTTCTAAGTGTGTGCAGATTGGTTGAAGTGCGTGCAGCGCGGTGGAGTGTTTGCGGGATTGCTACACCAGTTTGAGTGATGGTTGAGCTGTCTGATGGTGGATTAAGGATGGGATGTGTAGGGGCGATTGATGTGTTTGCTGTAGGTCAGTCCAAGGGTTTGGAGAGCGGTCGATATGTCAGTGGGGTGGGTTCAGTGTCTGTAGATTGGTTGAGATGTTTGCAAGCTCTTGATGTCTTTGGAAGTTGATGATGGTGTGTGCAGGTTGGCTGATGATTCCGTCGGGTCGTTGAAGGCTTTGCAGACTGGTAGACTTAATCACAGGATGATTGAGATTGTTTGTTGGTTGATTGAGATGTTGTCAGAGTGGGTGGAAGTGTTGTCACGTTGATCCACGTGTTCTTGGGTTACCTAAACCGTTCTGCAGGGCAGTCGAAGAGTGGGCGGCGTGGTAGAAGGTTTTGCAAGACGGTTGACGAGTCTCCACGGCGGTTGAAGAGTTTGCAGGGCGGTAGAAGAATTTTCTAGGGTGGTTGAAGAGTTTGCGAGGCGGTTGAAGAATTTTCTAGGGCCGTTGAAGAGGTTGCAGAGAGTTTGGAGAGTTGGTAGGGTGGTTGAAGAGTTTTCAGGGCGGTCGAAGAGTTTGCGAGGTGGTTGAAGAGTTTTCTAGGGCGGTTGTAGAGTTTGCGAGGCGGTTGAAGAGTTTGCTAGGGCGGTTGAAGAGTTTTGCAGAGAGTTTGGAGAGTTTGGGGGGTCGTTGAAGAGTTGTCTAGGGCGTAGAAGAGTCTGCAGAGAGTTTGGAGAGTTTTTGGGGCGGTTGAAGAGATGTCTAGGGCGTAGAAGAGTTTGCAGGGCGGTTGACGAGATTGCGGGGCGGTTGAAGAGATTGGAACACGCGTGAGGTTGGGACTTGACTGTTGGGCTTGTCCGCTGGTTGAGGTATTGGCAGTGTGTCCGATATGTTCGCTGAGCTGCTGAAGTGGCTGCGGGATTGTTGGATTGTCCGCAGCGTGGTCGTAGGTTCCTACACGGGTCTATCGGCGGCACCGAGCATTTGGAGGGCGATTGATGTATTTGCAAGCTGGCTGATGTGTGTGCAGAATGTTTGAGCGTTTGCAGGCTGTTCTAAGTGTGTGCAGATTGGTTGAAGTGCGTGCAGCGCGGTGGAGTGTTTGCGGCATTGCTACACCAGTTTGCGTGATAGTTGAGCTGTCTGCTGGTGAATTAAGGTTGAGGTGTGTAGGAGCCATTGATGAGTTTGCTGTAGGTCAGTCCAAGGGTTTGGAGAGCGGTCGATATGTCAGTGGGGTGGGTTCAGTGTCTGTAGATTGGTTGAGATGTTTGCAAGCTCTTGATGTCTTTGGAAGTTGATGATGGTGTGTGCAGGTTGGCTGATGATTCCGTCGGGTCGTTGAAGGCTTTGCAGTCTGGTAGACTTAATCACAGGATGATTGAGATTGTTTGTTGGTTGATTGAGATGTTGTCAGAGTGGGTGGAAGTGTTGTCACGTTGATCCACGTGTTCTTGGGTTACCTAAACCGTTCTGCAGGGCAGTCGAAGAGTGGGCGGCGTGGTAGAAGGTTTTGCAAGACGGTTGACGAGTCTCCAAGGCGGTTGATGAGTTTGCAGGGCGGTAGAAGAATTTTCTAGGGTGGTTGAAGAGTTTGCGAGGCGGTTGAAGAATTTTCTAGGGCCGTTGAAGAGGTTGCAGATAGTTTGGAGAGTTGGTAGGGTGGTTGAAGAGTTTTCAGGGCGGTCGAAGAG
>NW_027601317.1:307500-348318 GCF_053455715.1 Rhinoraja longicauda
GTTTGGGCCCAACGTGACGTTTGGGCCCAATGGTTCCACTTGGTCTGAAGAAGGGTCTCGACCCCGAAACGTCACCCATTCCTTCTCTCCCGAGATGCTGCCTGACCTGCTGAGTTACTCCAGCACTTTGTGAATTAGTACATGATCACAATCGATCCGTCCGCAGTGCACAGATACAGGGTAAAGGCAACAACGTTTAGTGCAAGATAAACTCAAGCAAACTCCGACCTGTTTAGTTTATTCATTCTCACGTGTAACGAGCCGCAGTTTTGACAGCTTTCTTGCTGCGTTGCTATCCAGTCGGCGGAAAGACTATAAATGATTTGGGCGGCACGGTGGAGCAGCGGTAAAGTTGCTGCCTCACAGCGCCAGAGACCCGGGTTCGTTCCCGACCGCGGGTGCTGTCTGTGTGGAGTTTGCACGTTCTCCCCGTGACCTGCGTGGGTTTTCTCCGGGCGCTCCGGTTTCCTCCCACACTCCAAAGAGGTGCAGGTTTTCAGCTTGATTAGGCCTTGGTAAAAGATTGTAAATTGTCCCTATTGTTAGTCAGTGTGGACTCGGTGGGCCGAAGGGCCTGTTTCCGCGCATTATCTCCAAACTAAACTAGTGTGTGAACGGGCGATCAATGGTCGGGGCGGACGGACGGACTCGGTGGGGAAGGGATTGTGTTTTTGTGTTGTGTCTCTAAATTAAACTAAACTAGATAAAAGCTCTATAGTAAAAAAAACAGAGTTTGCGGCCTGTTTCAAGATGGCCGACTTTTGCCTCCTGTTTCCGCGCTGTGTCTCTAAACTAAACTAGTGTGTGAACGGGCGATCGCCGGTCGGCGCGGACAGACTCGGTGGGCCGAAGGGCCTGTTTCCGCGCTCTATCTCTAAACTTAACTCCAACTGTAACATAATAGAACAGGTTTTGGATAGGCACATGACTTAGACGAAGGGATTAAAAGTACCATTAGCAAATTTGCAGATGATACTAAGCTGGGGGGTAGTGTGAATTGTGAGGAAGATGCAATAAGGCTGCAGGGTGACTTGGACAGGTTGTGTGAGTGGGCGGATACATGGCAGATGCAGTTTAATGTAGACAAGTGTGAGGTTATTCACTTTGGAAGTAAGAATAGAAAGGCAGATTATTATCTGAATGGTGTCAAGTTAGGAGGAGGGGGAGTTCAACGAGATCTGGGTGTCCTAGTGCATCAGTCAATGAAAGGAAGCGTGCAGGTTCAGCAGGCAGTGAAGAAAGCCAATGGAATGTTGGCCTTCATAACAAGAGGAGTTGAGTATAGGAGCAAAGAGGTCCTTCTACAGTTGTACCGGGCCCTGGTGAGACCGCACCTGGAGTACTGTGTGCAGTTTTGGTCTCCAAATTTGAGGAAGGATATTCTTGCTATGGAGGGCGTGCAGCGTAGGTTCACTAGGTTAATTCCCGGAATGGCGGGACTGTCGTATGTTGAAAGGCTGGAGCAATTAGGCTTGTATACACTGGAATTTAGAAGGATGAGGGGGGATCTTATTGAAACATATAAGATAATTAGGGGATTGGACACATTAGAGGCAGGAAACATGTTCCCAATGTTGGGGGAGTCCAGAACAAGGGGCCACAGCTTAAGAATAAGGGGTAGGCCATTTAGAACGGAGATGAGGAAGAACTTTTTCAGTCAGAGAGTGGTGAAGGTGTGGAATTCTCTGCCTCAGAAGGCAGTGGAGGCCAGTTCGTTGGATGCTTTCAAGAGAGAGCTGGATAGAGCTCTTAAGGATAGCGGAGTGAGGGGGTATGGGGAGAAGGCAGGAACGGGGTACTGATTGAGAGTGATCAGCCATGATCGCATTGAATGGCGGTGCGTACAGGCTCGAAGGGCCGAATGGCCTACTCCTGCACCTATTGTCTATTGTCTATTGTCTATTGCGTTGCATCTCGTGCGGTTGCAGGGGAAAGTGCCCGGGGGTTGGGGTGGTTTCGGTAGGAAGGGAACGAGTGGACCAGGGAGTTACGGAGGGAACGGTCTCTGCGGAACGCAGAGAGGGGAGGGGATGGGAAGATGTGGCCAGTGGTGGGGGTCCCGTTGTAGGTGACGGAAATGTTGGCGGATGATTCGTTGGATCCGCTGGCTGGTGGGGTGGAAGGTGAGAACGAGGGGGATCCTGTCCTTGTTCCGAGTGGGGGGAGGGGGAGCAAGAGCGGAGCTGCGGGATGTAGAAGAGACCCTAGTGAGAGCCTCATCTACCAGTCTTCACCAGCTCTGAGAGCATGGAAACAGGCCATTCGGCCCAACTAGCCCTCACCTGCCCGCAACTCGTTTTATACACCCCCCCAACCTCTGCATGAAAAAGTTGCCCCTCAAATTCCTGTTAAATCTTTCCCCTCTCACCTTAAACCTACATCCCCTGGTTCTTGATTCCCCAACTCTGGGCAAAAGACTCTGAGCATTCACCCCGTCTATTCCCCTCAAGATCTTACACATCTCTATAAGATCACCCCTCATCCTCCTGCGCTCCAATGAATAGAGTCCTAGCCGGCCCCAACCTCTCCCTGTAGCTCAGGCCCCTCGAGTTCTGGCAGCATCCGCTGTAAATCTTCTCTGTGACCTTTCGAGATTTCTACCCAAACTGCAGATGGAAACAGGCCCTTCGGCCCAACTTGCCCATGCCGGCCAACATGCCCCATCTACACTAGTCCCACCTGCCCACACCGGCCAACATGCCCCATCTACACTAGTCCCACCTGCCCACACCGGCCAACATGCCCCATCTACACTAGTCCCACCTGCCCACGCCGACCAACATGCCCCATCTACACTAGTCCCACCTGCCCACACCGGCCAACATGCCCCATCTACACTAGTCCCACCTGCCCACACCGGCCAACATGCCCCATCTACACTCGTCCCACCTGCCCACGCCAACCAACATGTCCCATGTAGGGCATGTTGGCCGGTGTGGGCAGGTGGGACTAGTGTAGATGGGGCATGTTGGTCGGTGTGGGCAAGTTGGGCCGAAGGGCCTGTTTCCACGCTGAATCGCTCTATGACTCTAAATCTTTCACTCTCCTTGTTTGGGAAGGAACCACAAATACTGGTTTACACCGAACATGGACACAAAACGCTGGAGTAACTCAGCGGGTCAGGCAGCATCTCTGTGGAGAACGTGGACAGGTACAAAGTGCTGGAGTAACTCAGTGGGTCAGGCAGCATCTCTGTGGAGAACGTGGACAGGTACAAAGTGCTGGAGTAACTCAGTGGGTCAGGCAGCATCTCTGTGGAGAACGTGGACAGGTACAAAGTGCTGGAGTAACTCAGTGGGTCAGGCAGCATCTCTGGATAGAAGGAATAAGTGATGTTTGGAAGTTGTAAAACCCTGAAGGTGAGTCTGAAGAAGGGTCTCGACCATAAACGTCATCTATTCCTTTTCTCCAGAGACGCTGCCTGACCCGCTGACTTACTCCAGCACTTTGTACCTGTCCACGTTCTCCACAGAGATGCTGCCCGACCCGCTGAGTTGCTCCAGCACTTTGTACCTGTCCACGTTCTCCACAGAGATGCTGCCTGACCCGCTGAGTTGCTCCCGCCCTTTGTACCTGTCCACGTTCTCCAGAGATGCTGCCTGACCCGTTGAGTTACTCCAGCACTTTGTACCTGTCCACGTTCTCCACAGAGATGCTGCCCGACCCGCTGAGTTACTCCAGCACTTTGTATCTATCTTATAGACAATAGACAATAGGTGCAGGAGGAGGCCATTTGGCCCTTCGAGCCTGTACGCACCGCCATTCAATGTGATCATGGCTGATCATTCTCAATCAGCACCCCGTTCCTGCCTTCTCCCCATACCCCCTGACTCTGCTATCCTTAAGAGCTCTATCCAGCTCTCTTTTGAATGCATTCAGAGAATTGGCCTCCACTGCTTTCTGAGACAGAGAATTCCACAGATTCACAACTCTCTGACTGAAAAGGTTTTTCCTCATCTCAGTTCTAATGGGCCTACCCCTTATTCTTAAACTGTGTGGCCCCTTGTTCTGGACTCCCCCAACATTGGGAACATGTTTCCTGCCTCTAACGTGTCCAACCCCTTAATAATCTTATTCGTTTCGATAAGATCTCCTCTCATCCTTCTAAATTCCAGTGTATACAAGCCTAGTCGCTCCAGTCTTTCAACATATGATAGTCCCGCCATTCCGGGAATTAACCCAGTAAACCTACGCTGCACGCCCTCAATAGCAAGAATATCCTTCCACAGATAACCAATCTGCCCCATCTATCCCTCTCATGGTCTTATGCACCGTGAATGGTGGAGCTCTGCGGAGTGTTGTCGAGAAGAGTGATCTAGGAGTGCAGATACAAAGTTCCTTGAAGGTGGAGTCGCAGGTAGATAGAAACATAGAAACATAGAAAATAGGTGCAGGAGTAGGCCATTCGGCCCTTCGAGCCTGCACCGCCATTCAATATGATCATGGCTGATCATTCAACTCAGTAGCCCGTACCTGCCTTCTCTCCATACCCCTGATCCCTTTAGCAAAAAGGGCCACATCTAACTCCCTCTTAAATATAGCCAATGAACTGGCCTCAACTACCTTCTGTGGCAGAGAATTCCACAGACTCACCACTCTCTGTGTGAAGAAATGTTTTCTCATCTCGGTCCTAAAAGACCTCCCCCTTATCCTTAAGCTGTGACCCCTGGTTCTGGACTCCCCCAACATCGGGAACAATCTTCCCGCATCTAGCCTCTCCAACCCCTTAAGAATTTTATATGTTTCTATAAGATCCCCCCTCAGTCTTCTAAATTCCAGCGAGTACAAACCCAGTCTATCCAGTCTTTCCTCATATGTAAGTCCCGCCATCCCAGGGATCAATCTGGTGAACCTTCTCTGTACTGCCTCTAAGTCAAAAACGTCTTTCCTCAGGTTAGGAGACCAAAACTGCACACAGTACTCCAGGTGTGGTCTCACCAAGGCCCTGTACAACTGCAGCAGAAACTCCCTGCTCCTAAACTCAAATCCTCTTGCTATGAATGCCAACATACCATTCGCTTTCTTCACTGCCTGCTGCACCTGCACGCTTGCTTTCAATGACTGGTGCACCATGACACCCAGGTCACGTTGCATCTCACCTTCTCCCAATCGGTCACCATTCAGGTAATACTCTGCTTTCCTGTTCTTGCCGCCAAAGTGGATAACCTCACATTTATCCACATTACATTGCATCTGCCATGCATTTGCCCACTCGCCTAATCTATCCAAGTCACTCTGCAGCCTCCTAGCATCCTCCTCGCAGCTAACACTGCCCCCCAGCTTCGTGTCATCCGCAAACTTAGAGATAGGGTGGTCAAAAAGGCTTTTGGCACATTGGCCTTCATCAGTCAACGCATTGAGTATAGAAGTTGGGAGGTCATGTTGCAGTTCCATAAGACGTTGGTGAGGCCGCACTTAGAATATTGTGTTCAGTTCTGGGCACCATGTTAAGGGAGAGATGTCGTCGAGCTGGAAAGGGCGCAGAGAAGATTTACGAGGATGTTGCCAGGACTCGAGGGGCCTGAGCTACAGGGAGAGGTTGGGGCAGGCTGGGACTCTATTCCCTGGAGCGCAGGAGGATGAGTGGCGATCTTATAGAGGTGTACAAAATCATGAGAGGAATAGATCGGGTAGACGCACAGTAGCGTAAGAAAATTACTGCAGATGCTGGTACAAATCGAAGGTATTTATTCACAAAATGCTGGAGTAACTCAGCGGGTCAGGCAGCATCTCAGGAGGGAAGGAATGGGCGATGTTTCGGGTCGAGACCCTTCTTCAGAAGACGAAGGGTCTCGACCCGAAACGTCGCCCATTCCTTCTTTCCCGAGATGCTGCCTGACCTGCTGAGTTACTCCAACATTTTGTGAATAAATACCTTCGGGTAGACGCACAGAATCTCTTGCGCAGTGTAGGGGAATCGAGGACCAGAGGACATAGGTTTTAGTTGGGGGGGGGGGGGGGATTTAGTAGGAACCTGAGGGGTAACCTTTTCCACACAGAGGGTGGTGGGTGTATGGAACGAGCTGCCGGAGGAGGTAGTTGAGGCAGGGACTATCACAACACTTGGACAGGTACATGGATAGGACAGGTTTAGAGTGATATGGGCCAAACGCGGGCAGGTGGGACTAGTGCAGATGGGGCATGTTGGTCGGTGTGGGTGGGTGGGATTAGTGTAGATGGGGCACGTTGGCCGGTGTGGGCAGGTGGGACTAGTGTAGATGGGGCATGTTGGTCGGTGTGGGTGGGTGGGATTAGTGTAGATGGGCCATGTTGGCCGGTGTGGGCAGGTGGGACTAGTGCAGATGGGGCATGTTGGTCGGTGTGGGCAGGTGGGACTAGTGCAGATGGGGAATGTTGGCCGGTGTGGGCAGGTGGGACTAGTGTAGATGGGGCATGTTGGCCGGTGTAGGCAGGTGGGATTAGTGTAGATGGGGCATGTTGGTCAGTGTGGGCAGGTGGGACTAGTGTAGATGGGGCATGTTGGTCGGTGTGGGCAGGTGGGACTAGTGCAGATGGGGAATGTTGGCCGGTGTGGGCAGGTGGGACTAGTGTAGATGGGGCATGTTGGCCGGTGTAGGCAGGTGGGATTAGTGTAGATGGGGCATGTTGGTCAGTGTGGGCAGGTGGGACTAGTGTAGATGGGGCATGTTGGCCGGTGTGGGCAGGTGGGTCTAGTGCAGATGGGGAATGTTGGCCGGTGTGGGCAGGTGGGACTAATGTAGTTGGGGCATGTTGGCCAGTGTGGGCAGGTGGGACTAGTGTAGATGGGGCATGTTGGCCAGTGTGGGCAGGTGGGACTAGTGTAGATGGGGCATGTTGGCTGGTGTGGGCAGGTGGGACTAGTGTAGATGGGTCATGTTGGCCAGTGTGGGCAGGTGGGACTAGTGTAGATGGGGCATGTTGGCCGGTGTGGGCAGGTGGGACTTGTGTAGATGGGGCATGTTGGGCGGTGTGGGCAGGTGGGACTAGTGTAGATGGTGCAAATATATAAGAAAATAACTGCAGATGCTGGTACAAATCGAAGGTATTTACTCACAAAATGCTGGAGTAACTCAGCAGGTCAGGCAGCATCTCAGGAGGGAAGGAATGGGTGACAAGATCCCCTCTCATCCTTCTAAATTCCAGTGTATACAAGCCTAGTCGCTCCAGTCTTTCAACATATGATAGTCCCGCCATTCCGGGAATTAACCTAGTAAACCTACGCTGCACGCCCTCAATAGCAAGAATATCCTTCCTCAAATTTGGAGACCAAAACTGCACACAGTACTCCAGGTGCGGTCTCACTAGGGCCCTGTACGACTGTAGAAGGACCTCTTTGCTCCTATACTCAACTCCTCTTGTTATGAAGGCCAACATGCCATTGGCTTTCTTCACTGCCTGCTGTACCTGCATGCTTCCTTTCAGTGACTGATGCACTAGGACACCCAGATCTCGTTGTACGTCCCCTGTTCCTAGCTTGACACCATTCAGATAATACTCTGCTTTCCTATTCTTACCACCAAAGTGGATAACCTCACACTTATCCACATTAAACTGCATCTGCATAGCGGCACTGCCCTAGCAGCTGCGGCTTACCTGCAGCCGTTTGTCTATGTGTTTTTGTTGGGGGATTTTGTCTTAATTGTAAATGTGATGTTGTGTTTTTGTGGTTGTGTACTATGTGTGTGTGTGGAGGGGAGGGAGGAACTGTAAAATTGTATATTTGTCCCTTCCGAACGGAGACCCGACCTTTGTTTTCTAGGTCGGGTCTCCGTTCCTGCTGCGGCCTACCATCGGCCAAACTCCTGGAGCTGGCGGCCTCCAGGGCTCTGGTTCGCAGAGCCCGCGGACCAGACTCACCATCAGCGGAGCCGGCCGTTCTCGGAGTCTGCGGGAGCGGCTGCGACTCGCCTTAGGCTCGGGCCGCGTGGATGCCGACATCGGGAGCTCCGGCAGCAGCAGCGTGTTCGCCCGCCCTGGATCGCGGGGCTTGGGTCGGCCCGCCGCGGATATTTCACCGTCCGGCGCGGCCTGAAATAGGCCACGGAATTTTCTCTGCTCGGCGGGGGCTTCAATGTCGGGAGCCCCGACCGCCCCGACTTGCAGCGGGGCTTGGGTCGGCCCGTTGCGGACATTTCACCGTCCGGCGCAGCCTGGAACATGGCAACGACAACAGCCTGACCGCAGGAGAAGACGGCAGGGGAAGAGAAAAGACATTCTGGCCTTCCATCACAGTGAGGAGGGGACTGGAGGAGACTCACTGTGATGGATGTTTCTTTTTGGGGGGTTTTGTGTTGGTTGGGGTTGTGTAATTTGCTTATTTTATTGCTCTTATTGTTGGACTGTGGGTGACGAAATTTCGTCCAAAAAACTTGTTTTTTGGATGACAAATAAAGATATCTTGAATCTTGAATCTCTTGAATCTTGAATCTGCCATGCATCCGCCCACTCACACAACCTGTATTGTATTGTATTGTATTGTATGGGGTTCTGCCATGATTATAGATTGCCGTGTGCTTGGTTAGTTTGAGGTTGTTTTTCCTCTTTTAAGTTTCGGGATCTTTTGTGCAAAGTTGGTCTCTTGTTCCATCGGCTGAATAACCTGTTTGAAGCCAGTTTCTCTTGCATTCGCGGGTGGTTCAGTTTCATCGTTTCCACTAGTGGGAGAGTCCGGGTCATAGACATAGACAATAGGTGCAGGAGTAGGCCATTCAGCCCTTCGAGGCAGCACCGCCATTCAATGCGATCATGGCTGATCACTCTCAATCAGTACCCCATTCCTGCCTTCTCCCCATACCCCCTCACTCCGCTATCCTTAAGAGCTCTATCCAGCTCTCTCTTGAAAGCATCCAACGAACTGGCCTCCACTGCCTTCTGAGGCAGAGAATTCCACACCTTCACCACTCTCTGACTGAAAAAGTTCTTCCTCATCTCCATTCTAAATGGCCTACCCCTTATTCTTAAACTGTGGCCCCCTTGTTCTGGACTCCCCCAACATTGGGAACATGTTTCCTGCCTCTAATGTGTCCAATCCCCTAATTATCTTATATGTTTCAATAAGATCCCCCCTCATCCTTCTAAATTCCAGTGTATACAAGCCCAATCGCTCCAGCCTTTCAACATATGACAGTCCCGCCATTCCGGGAATTAACCTAGTGAACCTACGCTGCACGCCCTCCATAGCAAGAATATCCTTCCTCAAATTTGGAGACCAAAACTGCACACAGTACTCCAGGTGCGGTCTCACCAGGGCCCGGTACAACTGCAGAAGGACCTCTTTGCTCCTATACTCAACTCCTCTTGTTACGAAGGCCAACATTCCATTGGCTTTCTTCACTGCCTGCTGTACCTGCATGCTTCCTTTCATTGACTAATGCACTCGGACACCCAGATCTCGTTGAACTCCCCCTCCCCCTAACTTGACACCATTCAGATAATAATCTGCCTTTCTATTCTTACTTCCAGCCTCAGAATTAAAGGCCGCATCGGTAGTGGGGGAAAATGCTAGAGTCAGTTATTAAAGATGGGATAGCAGCCCATTTGGAAAGTGGTGAAATCATCGGACAAAGTCAGCATGGATTTATGAAGGGTAAATCATGTCTGACGAATCTTATAGAATTTTTCGAGGATGTAACTAGTAGAGTGGATTAGAGAGAACCAGTGGATGTGTTACTTAGAAGGATGAGAGGGGATCTTATCGAAATGTATAAGATTATTAAGGGGTTGGACATGTTAGAGGCAGGAAACATGTTCCCAACGTTGGGGGAGTCCAGAACAAGGGGATACACACAGTTTAAGAATAAAGGGTAGGCCATTTAGAACAGAGATGAGGAAAAACTTTTTTAGTCAGAGAGTTGTGAATCTGTGGAATTCTCTGCCTCAGAAGGCAGTGGGGGCCAATTCTCTGAATACATTCAAGAGAGAGCTAGATAGAACTCTTAAGGACAGCGGAGTCAGGGGTATGGGGAGAAGGCAGGTGGCGCAGCGGTAGAGTTGCTGCTTTACAGCGAATGCAGCGCCGGAGACTCAGGTTCGATCCTGACTACGGGTGCTGTACTGTAAGGAGTTTGTACGTTCTCCCCGTGACCTGCGTGGGTTTTCTCCGAGATCTTCGGTTTCCTCCCACACTCCAAAGACGTACAGGTTTGTAGGTTAATTGGCTGGGTAAATGTGAAAAATTGTCCCTAGTGGGTGTAGGATAGTGTTAATGTACGGGGATCGCTGGGCGGCACGGACTTGGAGGGCCGAAAAGGCCTGTTTCCGGCTGTATATATATGATGATGATGATGATGAACGGGGTACTGATTGAGAATGATCAGCCATGATCACATTGAATGGCGGTGCTGGCTCGAAGGGCCGAATGGCCTACTCCTGCACCTATTGTCTATTGTCTATTGTCTATTATCATATCATCACATCATATATATACAGCCGGAAACAGGCCTTTTCGGCCCACCAAGTCCGTGCTGCCCAGCGATCTCCGCACAAGATATTGTTATATCTGGACTTCTAGAAGGCTTTCGACAAGGTCCCACATAAGAGATTAGTACGCAAACTTAAAGCACACGGTATTGTGGGTTCAGTATTGATGTGGATAGAGAACTGGCTGGCAGACAGGAAGCAAAGGGTAGGAATAAGCGGGTCCTTTTCAGAATGGCAGGCAGTGACTAGTGGGGTACCGCAAGGCTCGGTGCTGGGACCCCAGCTATTTACAATAGATATTGGACGAGGGAATTGAATGCAACATCTCCAAGTTTGCGGATGACACGAAGCTGGGTGGCAGCGTTAGCTGTGAGGAGGATGCTAGGAGGCTGCAAGGTGACTTGGACAGGTTAGGTGAGTGGGCAAATGCATGGCAGATGCAGTCTAATGTGGATAAATGTGAGGTTATCCACTTTGGTGGCAAGAACAGGAAAGCAGACTATTACCTGGATGGTGGCTGATTAGGAGAAGGGAAGATGCAACGAGACAATAGACAATAGACAATAGACAATAGGTGCAGGAGTAGGCCATTCAGCCCTTCGAGCCAGCACCGCCATTCAATGCGATCATGGCCGATCACTCTCAATCAGTACCCCGTTCCTGCCTTCTCCCCATACCCCCTCACTCCGCTATCCTTAAGAGCTCTATCCAGCTCTCTCTTGAAAGCATCCAACGAACTGGCCTCCACTGCCTTCTGAGGCAGAGAATTCCACATCTTCACCACTCTCCGACTGAAACATTTCTTCCTTATATCCGTTCTAAATGGCCTACCCCTTATTCTTAAACTGTGGCCCCTTTTTCTGGACTCCCCCAACATTGGGAACATGTTTCCTGCCTCTAATGTGTCCAATCCCCTAATTATCTTATATGTTTCAATAAGATCCACCCTCATCCTTCTAAATTCCAGTGTGTACAAGCCCAATCGCTCCAGTCTTTCAACATACGACAGTCCCGCCATTCCGGGAATTAACCTAGTGAACCTACGCTGCACGCCCTCCATAGCAAGACTATCCTTCCTCAAATTTGGAGACCAAAACTGCACACAGTACTCCAGGTGCGGTCTCACCAGGGCCCGGTACAACTGTAGAAGGACCTCTTTGCTCCTATACTCAACTCCTCTTGTTATGAAGGCCAACATTCCATTGGCTTTCTTCACTCCCTGCTGTACCTGCATGCTTCCTTTCATTGACTGATGCACTAGGACACCCAGATCTCGTTGAACTCCCCCTCCTCCTAACTTGACACCATTCAGATAATAATCTGCCTTTCTATTCTTACTTCCAAAGTGAATAACCTCACACTTATCTACATTAAACTTGGTCCACTTGGTCTTGTCTCATTTAAAAGACACTTGAACAGGTAGATGGATAGGTCACGTTTGGAGAGTTATAGGCACACACACATACGTATACATTTAAAACTTACAACCTATAATAGTGCAATAATAACAATATTATTGTTATTACATGAACTATTGATTATAGAAGCTGGGAGGTCATGTTGCAGTTGTATCAGACGTTGGTGAGACAGCATTATGTTCAGTTCTGGGCAGGACTTTCATATGAAGAAAGACTGGATAGACTCGGCTTGTACTCGCTGGAATTTAGAAGACTGAGGGGGGATCTTATAGAAACATCTAAAATTCTTAAGGGGTTGGAGAGGCTAGATGCGGGAAGATTGTTCCCGATGTTGGGGGAGTCCAGAACCAGGGGTCACAGCTCAAGGATAAGGGGGAAGTCTTTGAGGACCGAGATGAGAAAACATTTCTTCACACAGAGAGTGGTGAGTCTGTGGAATTCTCTGCCACAGAAGGTAGTTGAGGCCAGTTAATTGGCTATATTTAAGAGGGAGTTAGATGTGGCCCTTGTGGCTAAAGGGATCAGGGTGTATGGAGAGAAGGCAGGTACGGGATACTGAGTTGGATGATCAGCCATGATCATATTGAATGGCGGTGCAGGCTCGAAGGGCCGAATGGCCTACTCCTGCACCTATTTTCTATGTTTCTATGTCTATGTTTCTATGTTTCTATATTGAATGGCGGTGCAGGCTCGAAGGGCCGAATGGCCTACTCCTGCATCTATTTTCTATGTTTCTATGTTTCTATGAAAGATATTGTCAAGCTTGAAAGAGATCAGGAAAGATTCACAAGGATGTTGCCAGGACTGGAGGGTGTGAGCTACAGGGAGAGGTTGAGCAGGCTGGGTCTCTATACCTTGGAGTGCAGGAAGATGAGGGGTGATCTTATAGAGGTGTGCAAAATCACGAGAGGAATAGATCGGGTAGACGCACAGAGTCTCTTGCCCAGAGTAGGGGAATCGAGGACCAGAGGACATAGCTCCAACGTGAAAGGGAAAAGATTTAATGGGAACCTGAGGGGCAATTTTACCACACAGAGCATGGTGGATGTAATTGAGGCAGGGATTATCCCTACATGTCAGAAACAGTTAGACAGGTACATGGATAGGACAGGTTTGGAGGGATGTGGCCCAAAAGCGGGCAGGTGGGACTAGTGTAGCTGGGCATGTTGGCCAGTGTGGGCAAGTTGGGCCGAAGGGATTATTTCCACACTCTGACTCAATAGACAATAGACAATAGACAATAGGTGCAGGAGTAGGCCATTCAGCCCTTCGAGCCAGCACCGCCATTCAATGCGATCATGGCTGATCACTCTCAATCAGTACCCCGTTCCTGCCTTCTCCCCATACCCCCTCACTCCGCTATCCTTAAGAGCTCTATCCAGCTCTCTCTTGAAAGCATCCAACGAACTGGCCTCCACTGCCTTCTGAGGCAGAGAATTCCACACCTTCACCACTCTCTGACTGAAAAAGTTCTTCCTCATCTCCGTTCTAAATGGCCTACCCCTTATTCTTAAACTGTGGCCCCTTGTTCTGGACTCCCCCAACATTGGGAACATGTTTCCTGCCTCTAATGTGTCCAATCCCCTAATTATCTTATATGTTTCAATAAGATCCCCCCTCATCCTTCTAAATTCCAGTGTATACAAGCCCAATCGCTCCAGCCTTTCAACATACGACAGTCCCGCCATTCCGGGAATTAACCTAGTGAACCTACGCTGCACGCCCTCCATAGCAAGACTCCCTGACTCCAATATTCTATGTAGTTCAGATCTTATTTGAGGTTCAATAGCCTGGATAGACACAAAATGCTGGAGTAACTCAGCGGGGCAGGCAGCATCTCTGGAGAGAAGGAATGCATGACCTTTTGGGTCGAGACACGCCTTCAGTGTTTAATATCCTGATGGCTGTGGGGATGAAACATAGAAAAATGAAAAATAGGTGCAGGAGGAGGCCATTTGGCCCTTCCGAGCCAGCACCGCCATTCATTGTGATCATGGCTGATCGTCCACAATCAGTAACCCGTGCCTGCCTTCTCCCCATATCCCTTGATTCCGCTAGCCCCTGGAGCTCTATCTAACTCCCTCTTAAATCCATCCAGTGAATTGGCCAATACTGCCTTCTGTGGCAGAGTTTTCCGCACATTCTCGGGCGGCACGGTGGCGCAGCGGTAGAGTTGCTGCCTTACACCGAATGCAGCGCCGGAGACCCGGTTCGATCCTGACTACGGGTGCTGTCTGTACGGAGTTTGTACGTTCTCCCCGTGACCTGCGAGGGTTTTCTCCGAGATCTTCGGTTTCCTCCCACACTCCAAAGACGTACAGGTATGTTGGTTATCTGGCTTGGTAAATGTAAAAATGGTCCCTAGTGGATGTAGGATAGTATTAATATGCAGGTAGTGTAAGAAAATAACTCAAGATGCTGGTACACATCGAAGGTATTTATTCACAAGATGCTGGAGTAACTCAACAGGACAGGCAGCATCTCAGGAGAGAAGGAATGGGTGACGTTTCGGGTCGAGACACTTCTTGAGACTGAAGAAGGGTCTCGACCCGAAACGTCGCCCATTCCGTCTCTCCTGAGATGCTGCCTGACCTGCTGAGTTACTCCAGCATCTTGTGTCTACCACATCTGGAGTATTGTGCGGCGTTTTTCTCTCCTAATTTGAGGAAGGACATCCTTGCTATTGTGGCGTAGTGTGTGATAGTGTGTTATGGTGTGTTATAGTGTGCTCCAGTGTGTTATAGTATGTTATTGTGTGTTATAGTGTGTTATAGTGTGTTATAGTGTGCTCCAGTGTGTTATAGTGTGTTATTGTGTGTGATAGTGTGTTATAGTGTGTTATGGTGTGTTATAGTGTGCTCCAGTGTGTTATAGTGTGTTATTGTGTGTGATAGTGTGTTATAGTGTGTTATAGTGTGCTCCAGTGTGTTATAGTGTGCTATAGTGTGTTATAGTGTGTTATAGTGTGTTATAGTGTGTTATAGTGTGTTACAGTGTGTTATAGTGTGTTATAGTGCGTTATAGTGTGTTATAGTGTGTTATAGTGTATTATAGTGTTATAGTGTGTTATAGTGTGTTATAGTGTGTTATAGTGTGTTATAGTGTGTTATAGTGTATTATAGTGTTATAGTGTGTTATAGTGTGTTATAGTGTGTTTTAGTGTGTTATAGTGTGTTATAGTGTGTTATAGTGTGTTATAGTGTATTATAGTGTTATAGTGTGTTATAGTGTGTTATAGTGTGTTATTGTGTTATAGTGTGTTATAGTGGTAGAGTGTGTTATTGTGTGTGTGATAGTGTGTTATAGTGTGTTATATTGTGTTGTAGTGTATTATAGTGTGTTATAGTGTGTTATAGTGTGTTATAGTGTGTTATAGTGTGTTATAGTGTGTTACAGTGTGTTATAGTGTGTTATAGTGTGTTACGGTGTGTTATGGTGTGTTATAGTGTGCTATAGTGTGCTATGGTGTGTTATAGTGTGTTATTGTGTGTTCTCGTGTGTTCTGGTGTGTTATAGTGTGTTATCGTGTGTTATAGTGTATTAATGTCTGTTATAGCCTGTTACAGTGTGTTATAGTGTGTTACAGTGTGTTATAGTGTGTTATAGTGTATTATAGTGTGTTATAGTGTGCTACGGTGTAGTATAGTGTGTTACATTGTGTTATTGCGTGTGATAGTGTGTTATATTGTGTGATAATGTGTTATAGTGTGCTATAGTGTGCTATAGTGTGTTATTGTGTGTGATAGTGTGTTATAGTGTGTTATAGTGTGTTATATTGTGTTATTTTGTGTGGTAGTGTTTTATAGTGTGTTATTGTGTGTGATAGTGTGTTATAGTGTGTTATAGTGTGTTATATTGTGTTATAGTGTGTTATTGTGTTATAGTGTGTTATAGTGGTAGAGTGTGTTATTGTGTGTGTGATAGTGTGTTATAGTGTGTTATATTGTGTTGTAGTGTATTATAGTGTGTTATAGTGTGTTATAGTGTGTTATAGTGTGTTATAGTGTGTTATAGTGTGTTACAGTGTGTTATAGTGTGTTATAGTGTGTTACGGTGTGTTATGGTGTGTTATAGTGTGCTATAGTGTGCTATGGTGTGTTATAGTGTGCTATAGTGTGCTATGGTGTGTTATAGTGTGTTATTGTGTGTTCTCGTGTGTTCTGGTGTGTTATAGTGTGTTATCGTGTGTTATAGTGTATTAATGTCTGTTATAGCCTGTTACAGTGTGTTATAGTGTGTTACAGTGTGTTATAGTGTGTTATAGTGTATTATAGTGTGTTATAGTGTGCTACGGTGTAGTATAGTGTGTTACATTGTGTTATTGCGTGTGATAGTGTGTTATATTGTGTGATAATGTGTTATAGTGTGCTATAGTGTGCTATAGTGTGTTATTGTGTGTGATAGTGTGTTATAGTGTGTTATAGTGTGTTATATTGTGTTATTTTGTGTGGTAGTGTTTTATAGTGTGTTATTGTGTGTGATAGTGTGTTATAGTGTGTTATAGTGTGTTATATTGTGTTATAGTGTGTTATTGTGTTATAGTGTGTTATAGTGGTAGAGTGTGTTATTGTGTGTGTGATAGTGTGTTATAGTGTGTTATATTGTGTTGTAGTGTATTATAGTGTGTTATAGTGTGTTATAGTGTGTTATAGTGTGTTATAGTGTGTTATAGTGTGTTACAGTGTGTTATAGTGTGTTATAGTGTGTTACAGTGTGTTATAGTGTGCTATAGTGTGCTATGGTGTGTTATAGTGTGTTATTGTGTGTTCTCGTGTGTTCTGGTGTGTTATAGTGTGTTATCGTGTGTTATAGTGTATTAAAGTCTGTTATAGCCTGTTACAGTGTGTTATAGTGTGTTACAGTGTGTTATAGTGTGTTATAGTGTATTATAGTGTGTTATAGTGTGCTACGGTGTATTATAGTGTGTTACATTGTGTTATTGCGTGTGATAGTGTGTTATATTGTGTGATAGTGTGTTATAGTGTGCTATAGTGCGCTATAGTGTGTTATTGTGTGTGATAGTGTGTTATAGTGTGTTATAGTGTGTGATAATGTGTTATAGTGTGCTATAGTGTGCTATAGTGTGTTATTGTGTGTGATAGTGTGTTATAGTGTGTTATAGTGTGTTATATTGTGTTATTTTGTGTGGTAGTGTTTTATAGTGTGTTATTGTGTGTGATAGTGTGTTATAGTGTGTTATAGTGTGTTATACTGTGTTATTTTGTGTGGTAGTGTGTTATAGTGTGTTATGGTGTGTTATAGTGTGTTATAGTGTGTTGTTGTGTGTGAGAGTGTGTTATAGTGGTATAGTGTGTTATTGTGTGTGATAGTGTGTTATAGTGTTCTACAATATGTTATTGTCTTATAGTGTATTATAGTGTGATATATTGTGTTATATTGTGTGTGATAATGTGTGAGAGTGTGTTATAGTGTGTTATAGTGTGTTATAGTGTGTTATAGTGTGTTATAGTGTGTTATAGTGTGTTATAGTGTGTTATAGTGTGTTATAGTGTGTTATAGTGTGTTATAGTGTGTTATAGTGTGTTATAGTGTGTTATAGTGTATGATAGTGTGTTATAGTGTGTTATAGTGTGTTATAGTGTGTTATAGTGTATGATAGTGTGTTATAGTGTGTTACAGTGTGTTATAGTGTGTTATAGTGCGTTATAGTGTGTTATAGTGTGTTATAGTGTGTTATAGTGTGTTATAGTGTATTATAGTGTGTTCTAGTGTGTTTTAGTGTGTTATAGTGTGTTATAGTGTGTTATAGTGTATTATAGTGTTATAGTGTGTTATAGTGTGTTATAGTGTGTTATAGTGTGTTATAGTGTATTATAGTGTTATAGTGTGTTATAGTGTGTTATAGTGTGTTATAGTGTGTTATAGTGTGTTATAGTGTATTATAGTGTTATAGTGTGTTATAGTGTGTTATAGTGTGTTATAGTGTGTTATAGTGTGTTATAGTGTGTTATAGTGTGTTATAGTGTGTTATAGTGTGTTCTTGTGTATTATAGTGTGTTCTAGTGTGTTTTAGTGTGTTATAGTGTGTTATAGTGTGTTATAGTGTATTATAGTGTTATAGTGTGTTATAGTGTGTTATAGTGTGCTACGGTGTATTATAGTGTGTTACATTGTGTTATTGCGTGTGTTAGTGTGTTATATTGTGTGATAGTGTGTTATAGTGTGCTATAGTGTGCTATAGTGTGTTATTGTGTGTGATAGTGTGTTATAGTGTGTTATAGTGTGTTATATTGTGTTATTTTGTGTGGTAGTGTTTTATAGTGTGTTATTGTGTGTGATAGTGTGTTATAGTGTGTTATAGTGTGTTATATTGTGTTATTTTTTGTGGTAGTGTGTTATAGTGTGTTATAGTGTGTTATATTGTGTTATTTTGTGTGGTAGTGTGTTATAGTGTGTTATGGTGTGTTATAGTGTGTTATAGTGTGTTGTTGTGTGTGAGAGTGTGTTATAGTGTGTTATATTGTGTTATTTTGTGTGGTAGTGTTTTATAGTGTGTTATTGTGTGTGATAGTGTGTTATAGTGTGTTATAGTGTGTTATAGTGTGTTATATTGTGTTATTGTGTGTGATAGTGTGTTATAGTGTGTTATAGTGTGTTATAGTGTGTTATAGTGTGTTATAGTGTGTTATAGTGTGTTATAGTGTGTTATAGTGTGTTATAGTGTGTGATAGTGTGTTATAGTGTTCTACAATATGTTATTGTCTTATAGTGTATTATAGTGTGATATATTGTGTTATATTGTGTGTGATAATGTGTGAGAGTGTGTTATAGTGTGTTATAGTGTATGATAGTGTGTTATAGTGTGTTATAGTGTGTTATAGTGTGTTATAGTGTGTTATAGTGTGTTATAGTGTGTTATAGTGTGTTATAGTGTGTTATAGTGTATGATAGTGTGTTATAGTGTGTTATAGTGTGTTATAGTGTGTTATAGTGTATGATAGTGTGTTATAGTGTGTTATAGTGTGTTATAGTGTGTTATAGTGTGTGATAGTGTGTTATAGTGGTATAGTGTGTTATTGTGTGTGATAGTGTGTTATAGTGTTCTATAATATGTTATTGTCCAATAGTGTATTATAGTGTGATATATTGTGTTATATGGTGTGTGATCATGTGTTATAGTGTGTTATAGTGTGTTATAGTGTGCTATAGTGTGTTGTAGTGTGTTATAGTGTGTTATAGTGATTACAGTATCTCCAAATCAAATGGATAGGATTTGATTTGAGATCCTATTGAATGGCGGTGCAGGCTCGAAGGGCCGAATGGCCTACTCCTGCACCTATTTTCTATGTTTCTATGCTTCTATGTTCCTGGAACATATGATCCATATCTCTTGATTCCCGACATATCCATGTGCCTATCCAAAACCTGTAATATTATGTTACAGTTGGAGTTAAGTTTAGAGATACAGTGAGATGTAACCACAGATGAAAAATCCCCCGCTCCAAGCAGAACAATGCCAAGCCCTACCATCATCTCCCGCAGATGTACGGATGCCAGTGCATTACAGGGGTCATGGGGGGAAGGCAGGGGAATGGGGTTAGGACGTAGAGATAGATCAGCCATGACTGAACGGTGGAGCAGACTTGATGGGCCGAATGGCCTATTTCCACTCCGATTTCATATGACCTCAATTGCCGATCATGATCACAGTTTCTACAAGTTCACAAGTTATAGGAGTACAACGTTCCTACGCCATAGAGGGAGTACAGAGAAGGTTCACCAGATTGATTCCCTGGGATGGCAGGACTTTCATACGAAGAAAGACTGCATAGACTCGGCTTGTACTCGCTGGAATTTAGAAGATTGAAGGGGGATCTTATAGAAACGTACAAAATTCTTAAGGGGTTGGACAGGCTAGATATCATATCATATCATATCATATATATACAGCCGGAAACAGGCCTTCTCGGCCCTCCAAGTCCGTGCCGCCCAGCGATCCCCGTACATTAACCCTATCCTACACCCACTAGGGACAATTTTTACATTTACCCAGCCAATTAACCTACATACCTGTACGTCTTTGGAGTGTGGGAGGAAACCGAAGATCTCGGAGAAAACCCACGCAGGTCACGGGGAGAACGTACAAACTCCTTACAGTGCAGCACCCGTAGTCAGGATCGAACCTGAGTCTCCGGCGCTGCATTCGCTGTAAAGCAGCAACTCTACCGCTGCGCTACCGTGCCGCCATGATGCGGGAAGATTGTTCCCGATGTTGGGGAAGTCCAGAACAAGGGGTCACAGTTTAAGGATAAGGGGGAAGTCTTTTAGGACGGAGATGAGAAAGTTTTTTTTCACACCGAGAGTGGTGAATCTGTGGAATTCTCTGCCTCAGAAGGCAGTGGAGGCCAATTCTCTGAATGCATTCAAGAGAGAGCTAGATAGAGCTCTTAAGGATAGCGGAGTCAGGGGGGTATGGGGAGAAGGCACGGTAGCGCAGCGGTAGAGTTGCTGCTTTACAGCGAATGCAGCGCCGGAGACTCAGGTTCGATCCTGACTACGGGTGCTGCACTGTAAGGAGTTTGTACGTTCTCCCCGTGACCTGCGTGGGTTTTCTCCGAGATCTTCGGTTTCCTCCCACACTCCAAAGACGTACAGGTATGTAGGTTAATTGGCTGGGTAAATGTAAATGTCAAAATTGTCCCTAGTGGGTGTAGGATAGTGTTGGTGTACGGGGATCACTGGGATCACTGGGCGGCACGGACTTGGAGGGCCGAAAAGGCCTGTTTCCGGCTGTATATATATGATATGATATGATATATGATAAGGCAGGAACGGGGTACTGATCGAGAATGATCAGCCATGATCACATTGAATGGCGGTGCGTACAGGCTCGAAGGGCCGAATGGCCTCCTCCTGCACCTATTGTCTATTGTCCATTGTCTAAAGCTTTTCACGTGACAATAATAAACTGAACTAAAGCTGAACTAAACTTTGAAAATAGGCGATAACTCGGCCTTCTCTGCCGTCTGTGGCAATGAATTCCACAGGTTCACTGCCCTCAGGGGAAGGAAATTCCTCCACATCTCCATTTGAAAAGGTGCGTCCTTTAATTCTGAGGCTGTTCCTCTGGTCCTAGACTCTCCCACTAGTGGAAACATCCTCTCCACATCCACTCTATCCAGGCCTTTCACTCTTCCGTACATTTCAATGAGGTCCCCCCTCGTTCTCCTAAATTCCAGCCAGTATAGGCCCGGTGCTGACAAACGCTCATTATAGGTTAACCTACTCATTCCTGGGACATATGATCCATATCCCTCGATTGCCTACATATCCATGTGCCTATCCAAAACCTGTCATATTATGTTACAGTTGGAGTTCAGTTGAGAGATACAGCACGGAAACAGGCCCTTCGACCCACCGAGTCTGTCCGCGCCGACCGGCGATCGCCCGTTCACACACTAGTTTAGTTTAGAGACACAGCGCGGAAACAGGAGGCAAAAGTCGGCCATCTTGAAACAGGCCGCAAACTCTGTTTTTTTTACTACAGAGCTTTTATTTAGTTTAGTTTAGTTTAGAGACACAACACAAAAACACAATCCCTTCCCCACCGAGTCCGTCCGTCCGCCCCGACCATTGATCGCCCGTTAACACACTAGTTTAGTTTGGAGATACAGCACGGAAACAGGCCCTTCGGCCCACCGAGTCCACAATAGGGACAATTTACAATCTTTTACCAAGGCCTAATCAACCTGAAAACCTGCACCTCTTTGGAGTGTGGGAGGAAACCGGAGCGCCCGGAGAAAACCCACGCAGGTCACGGGGAGAACGTGCAAACTCCACACAGACAGCACCCGTGGTCGGGACCGAACCCGGGTCTCTGGCGCTGTGAGGCAGCAATTCTACCGCCGTGCCACCGTGCCGCCCAAATCATTTATAGTCTTTCCGCCGACTGGATAGCAACGCAGCAAGAAAGCTGTCAAACTGCGGCTCGTTACACGTGAGAATGAATAAACGAAACAGGTCGGAGTTTGCTTGAGTTTATCTTGCACTAAACGTTGTTGCCTTTACCCTGTATCTGTGCACTGTGGACGGCTCGATTGTGATCATGTACTAATTCACAAAATGCTGGAGTCACTCAGCGGGTCAGGCAGCATCTCGGGAGAGAAGGAATGGGTGACGTTTCGGGGTCGAGACCCTTCTTCATACCAAGTGGAACCATTGGGCCCAAACGTCACGTTGGGCCCAAACGTCCACCCCTCCAACCCTTCCCCCCTCCACCCCCCTTCTCCCTCCCCCTCCCCTCCCCTTTCCCACCCCCTCCATCCCTCCCTCTCCCCTTCCCCTCTCCCCCACTCTATCCCCCTCAACACTCCTTATGCTCCCCCCTCCCTCCCCTCCACCCCTCCACCCCTTCCCCCCTCCACCCCCTTCTCCCTCCCCCTCCCCTCCCCCTCCCCACCCCTCGACCTCTCCTCCCCCTCCCTTCCCCTCCCCCTTTCCCCTCTCCCCCCCTCCACTCCCCTCCCTCCCTCCCCCCTCCCCCACTCTATCCCCCTCCACCTCCCTTCCCCTCCCCCTCCCCACCCCGTCCGCCTCCCTTCCCCTCCCTCCCCTCCCCCCTTCCCCCCTCCCCCACTCTATCCCCCTCAACCCTCTTAATGCTCCCCCTCCCCACCCCTCCACCTCCCCTCCCCCTCCCTTCCACTCCCCTTCTCCCTCCCCCTCCCCACCCCGTCCGCCTCCCTTCCCCTCCCTCCCCTCCCCCCTTCCCCCCTCCCCCACTCTATCCCCCTCAACCCTCTTAATGCTCCCCCTCCCCACCCCTCCACCTCCCCTCCCCCTCCCTTCCACTCCCCTTCTCCCTCCCCCTCCCCACCCTGTCCGCCTCCCTTCCCCTCCCTCCCCTCCCCCCTTCCCCTCTCCCCCACTATATCCCCCTCAACCCTCCTTATCCTACCCCCTCCCTCCCCTCCCTTCCCCCCTCCACCCCCTTCTCCCTCCCCCTCCCCTCCCCTCCCCACCCCTCCACCTCCCCTCCCCCTCCCTTCCACTCCCCTTCTCCCTCCCCCTCCCCTCCCCCTCCCCACCCCGTCCGCCTCCCTTCCCCTCCCTCCCCTCCCCCCTTCCCCTCTCCCCCACTATATCCCCCTCAACCCTCCTTATCCCCCACCCTCCCTCCCCTCCTTCCCCCCTCCACCCCCTTCTCCCTCCCCCTCCCCTCCCCCTCCCCACCCCTCCACCTCTCCTCCCCCCCCCTTCCACTCCCCCTCCCCTCCCCTTTCCCACCCCCTCCATCCCTCCCCCTCCCCTTCCCCTCTCCCCCACTCTATCCCCCTCAACCCTCCTTATCCTCCACCCTCCCTCCTCCACCCCCCCCCCCTTCCCCTCTAGAGGGAGTTAGAGGCAGGAAACATGTTCCCAATGTTGGGGGAGTCCAGAACAAGGGGCCACACAGTTTAAGAATAAGGGGTCGGCCATTTAGAACTGAGTTGAGGAAAAACTTTTTCAGTCAAAGAGTTGTGAATCTGTGGGATTAATTCTCTGCCTCAGAAGGCAGTGGAGCCCAATTCTCTGAATGCATTCAAGAGAGAACTAGATAGAGCTCTTAAGGATAGAGGAGTCAGGGGGTATGGGGAGAAGGCAGGAACGGGGTACTGATTGAGAATGATCAGCTGTGATCACATTGAATGGCGGTGCGTACAGGCTCGAAGGGCCGAATGGCCTCCTCCTGCACCTATTGTCTATTGTCTGTTGTCTAAAGCTTTTCACATGACAATAATAAACTAACCTAAAGCTGAACTAAACTTTGAAAATATGCGATAACTCGGCCTTCTCTGCCGTCTGTGGCAATCAATTTCACAGATTCACTGCCCT
The DNA here is from genome assembly GCF_053455715.1 of Rhinoraja longicauda. Classification (NCBI taxonomy): domain Eukaryota; kingdom Metazoa; phylum Chordata; class Chondrichthyes; order Rajiformes; family Arhynchobatidae; genus Rhinoraja; species Rhinoraja longicauda. Next base: position 331,155 of record NW_027601317.1, read on the forward strand.
CAGGGGAAGGAAATTCCTCCACATCTCCATTTGAAAAGGTGCGTCCTTTAATTCTGAGGCCGTGCCCTCTGGACCCGGACTCTCCCACTAGTGGAAACAATGAAACTTAACCACCCGTGAATGCAAGAGAAACTGGCTTCAAACAGGTTATTCAGCCGATGGAACAAGAGACCAACTTTGCACAAAAGATCCCGAAATTTCAAAGAGGAAAATCAACCTCAAACTAACCAAGCACACAGCAATCTATAATCATGGGGGAACCCGATATGGTTGTTGGATCGTGGAATCAGGCCCTTCGGCCCATCGTGCCCATGGTGAACCCTAGCCCATAGAAACATAGAAAATAGGTGCAGGAGGAGGCCATTCGGCCCTTCGAGCCAGCTCCGCCATTCATTGCGATCATGGCGATCATGATCAGCGTTCCGCAGAGACCGTTCCCTCCGTAACTCCCTGGTCCACTCGTCCCTTCCCACCCAAACCACCCCACCCCCGGGCACTTTCCCCTGCAACCGCACGAGATGCAACACCTGTCCCTTTACCTCCCCCCTCGACTCCATCCAAGGACCCAAACAGTCTTTCCAGGTGAGACAGAGGTTCCACCTGCACCTCCTCCAACCTCATCTATTGCGTCCGCTGCTCGAGATGTCAACTTATTTACATCGGCGAAACCAAGCGCAGGCTCGACGATCTCTTCGCTCAACCCCTGCGCTCGGTCCGCGTTGGCCAAACCGATCTCCCGGTGGCTGAGCACTTCAACTCCCCCTCCCGTTCCCAGTCTGACCTTTCTGTCATGGGCCTCCTCCAGTGCCATAGTGAGGCCCACCGCAAATTGGAGGAACAGCACCTCATATTTCGCCTGGGCAGCTTGCAGCCCAGTGGTATGAACATCGACTTCTCCAACTTTAGATAGTTCCTCTGTCCCTCTCTTCCCCTCCTCCTTCCCAGATCTCCCTCTATCTTCCTGTCTCCACCTATATCCTTCCTTTGTCCCGCCCCCCTGACATCAGCCTGAAGAAGGGTCTCGACCCGAAACGTCACCCATTCCTTCTCTCCCGAGATGCTGCCTGACCCGCTGAATTACTCCAGCATTTTGTGAATAAATACCTTCGATTTGTACCAGCATCTGCAGTTATTTTCTTATACAATCCATGGAGGGGCAGACTCGATCCAAGCCTTTCATTATTCTGTACGTTTCAATGAGGTCCCCCCTCAACCTTCTAAACTCCAGCGAGTCCAGGCCCAGTGCCAACAAACCCACATCATATGCTAACCCACTCACTCTATTTAATGGGAATGTCAGGGGCAACGTTTCCCACTCAGAGTGCGGTGGGTGTATGGAACGAGCTGCCAGAGGAGGTAGTTCACAAGATCATAAGTGACAGGAGTAGAATTAGGCCATTCGGCCCATCAAGTCTACTCCGCCATTCAATCATGGCTGACCTAACTCTCCCTCCTAACCCCATTCTCCTGCCTTCTCCCTGTAACCCCTGACTTGCGTACCATTCAAGAATCAATCTATCTGCCTAAAAATGGTGTCAAGTTAGGAGGAGGGGGAGTTCAACGAGATCTGGGTGTCCTAGTGCATCAGTCAATGAAAGGAAGCATGCAGGTACAGCAGGCAGTGAAGAAAGCCAATGGAATGTTGGCCTTCATAACAAGAGGAGTTGAGTATAGGAGCAAAGAGGTCCTTCTACAGTTGTACCGGGCCCTGGTGAGACCGCACCTGGAGTACTGTGTGCAGTTTTGGTCTCCAAATTTTAGGAAGGATATTCTTGCTATGGAGGGCATGCAGCGTAGGTTCACTAGGTTAATTCCCGGAATGGCGGGACTGTCGTATGTTGAAAGGCTGGAGCGATTGGGCTTGTATACACTGGAATTTAGAAGGATGAGAGGGGATCTTATCGAAACGTATGATTATTAAGCAGTTGAACACGTTAGAGGCAGGAAACATGTTCCCAATGTTGGGGGAGTCCAGAACCAGGGGCCACAGTTTAAGAATAAGGGGTAGGCCATTTAGAACTGAGATGAGGAGAAACTTTTTCAGTCAGAGAGTTGTGAATCTGTGGAATTCTCTGCCTCAGAAGGCAGTGGGGGCCAATTCTCTGAATGCATTCAAGAGAGAGCTGGATAGAGCTCTTAAGGATAGCGGAGTCAGGGGGTACGGGGAGAAGGCAGGAACGGGGTACTGATTGAGAATGATCAGCTGTGATCACATTGAATGGCGGTGCGTACAGGCTCGAAGGGCCGAATGGCCTCCTCCTGCACCTATTGTCTATTGTCTGTTGTCTAAAGCTTTTCACATGACAATAATAAACTAACCTAAAGCTGAACTAAACTTTGAAAATATGCGATAACTCGGCCTTCTCTGCCGTCTGTGGCAATGAATTTCACAGATTCACTGCCCTCAGGGGAAGGAAATTCCTACACATCTCCATTTGAAAAGGTGCGTCCTTTAATTCTGAGGCCGTGCCCTCTGGACCCGGACTCTCCCACTTGTGGAAACAATGAAACTTAACCACCCGTGAATGCAAGAGAAACTGGCTTCAAACAGGTTATTCAGCCGATGGAACAAGAGACCAACTTTGCACAAAAGATCCCGAAATTTCAAAGAGGAAAATCAACCTCAAACTAACCAAGCACACAGCAATCTATAATCATGGGGGAACCCGATATGGTTGTTGGATCGTGGAATCAGGCCCTTCGGCCCATCGTGCCCATGGTGAACCCTAGCCCATAGAAACATAGAAAATAGGTGCTGGAGGAGGCCATTTAGAACTGAGATGAGGAAAAACTTTTTCAGTCAGAATGTTGTGAATCTGTGGAATTCTCTGCCTCAGAAGGCAGTGGAGGCCAATTCTCTGAATGCATTCAAGAGAGAGCTGGATAGAGCTCTTAAGGATAGCGGAGTCAGGGGGTATGGGGAGAAGGCAGGAACGGGGCACTGATTGAGAATGATCAGCCATGATCACATTGAATGGCGGTGCGTACGGGCTCGAAGGGCCGAATGGCCTCCTCCTGCACCTATTTTCTATTGTTTATTGTCTATAAACAGCAAATATATCCAATGACTTGGCCTCCACAGCCTTCTGAGGCAAAGAATTCCACAGATTCACCACCCTCTGACGAAAGAAATTCCTTCCTACAAGAACGTCCTTTATGTTAAGTCACGTATTATCACAACATTTAAAAGGCATGTGGGCAGGTACATGGATTATAGGAAGGATGTCGACAAAATGGAGAGGGTACAGAGGAGATTTACTAGTATGTTGCCTGGGTTTCAGCACTTAAGCTACAGAGAGAGGTTGAACAGGTTGGGTCTTTATTCTTTGGAGCGTAGAAGGTTGAGGGGGGACTTGATAGAGGTTTTTAAAATTTTGAGAGGGACGGACAGAGTTGACGTGGGTAGGCTTTTCCCTTTGAGAGTGGGGAAGATTCCAACAAGGGGACATAGCTTCAGAATTGAGGGACAAAAGTTTCGGGGTAACATGAGGGGGAACTTCTTTACTCAGAGGGTGGTGGCTGTATGGTTTGGGCTTCCGGTGGAAGTGGTGGAGGCTGGCTCGATTTTATTATTTAAGAGTAAATTGGATAGGTATATGGATAGGAGGGGATTGGAGGGTTATGGTCTGAGTGCAGGTAGATGAGACTAGGTCAGGGAGAGTGGTCGGCGTGGACTGGTAGGGCCGAACGGGCCTGTTTCCGTGCTGTAGTTGTTATCTGGTTATATGGTTATATGGATACGACAGATTTGGAGGGATATGGGCCAAACGCGGGCAGGTGGGACTAGTGTAGATGGGGCAATGTTGGCCGGTGTGGGCAAGTTGGGTCGAAGGGCCTGTTTCCATGCTCGATGATGCCATGAATCTAGGAGGTAGTTGTGGCAGGTACAATAACAACATTTAAAAGACATGCACATGGATAGGAAAAGTTTAGACGTAAAGATGAAAGTTTTACTAAGAAGCTGAGGGTCGACTTTTTCCTACAGAGGGCGGTGGGTGTATGGAACGAGCTGCCAGAGGAGGTAGTTGAGACAGGGACTATAACGACACTTGGACAGGTACATGGATATGAAATGATTAGAGGGATATAGGCCAAACGTCGGCAGGTGGGTCTAATGTACATGGGGCTTGTTAGTCTGCGTGGGAAATTTGGGCCGAAGGACATGTTTCCATGCTGAATGACTCAATGAATCTAGGAGGTAGTTGAGGCAGGTAAAATCACAACATTAAAAAGACAGAAATGTGGACAGGTACATGGATAGGACAGCTTTGGAGGGATATGGGCCAAACGTGGGCAGGTGGGACTAGTGTCGATGGGGCATGTTGGCCGGCGTGGGCAGGTGGGACTAGTGTAGATGGGGCATGTTGGCCGGCGTGGGCAGGTGGGACTAGTGTAGATGGGGCATGTTGGTCGGTATGGGCAGGTGGGACTAGTGTAGATGGGGCATGTTGGCCGGTGTGGGCAGGTGGGACTCGTGTACATGGGGCATGTTGGTTGGCGTGGACAGGTGGGACTAGTGTAGATAGGGCATGTTGGCCGGTGTGGGCAGGTGGGACTAGTGTAGATGGGACATGTTGGCCGGCGTGGGCAGGTGGGACTAGTGTAAATGGGGCATGTTGGTCAGTGTGGGCAGGTGGGACTAGTGTAGATGGGGCATGTTGGTCGGTGTGTGCAGGTGGGACTAGTGTAGATGGGGCATGTTGGCCGGTGTGGGCAGGTGGGACTAGTGTAGATGGGGCATGTTGGCCGGTGTGGGCAGGTGGGGCTCGTGTAGATGGGGCATGTTGACCGGTGTGGGCATGTGGGACTCGTGTAGATGGGGCATGTTGGCCGGTGCGGGCAGGTGGGACTAGTGTAGATGGGGCATGTTGGTCGGTGTGGGCAGGTGGGACTAGTGTAGATGGGGCATGTTGGTCGGTGTGGGCAGGTGGGACTAGTGTAGTTGGGGCATGTTGGCCGGTGTGGGCAGGTGGGACTAGTGTAGATGGGGCATGTTGGCCGGCGTGGGCAGTTGGGACAAGTGTAGATGGGGCATGTTGGCTGGGGTGGGCAGGTGGGACTAGTTTAGATGGGCATGTTGGTCGGCGTGGGCAGGTGGGACTAGTGTAGATGGGGCATGTTGGCCGGTATGGGCAGGTGGGACTAGTGTAGATGCGGCATGTTGGTCGGCGTGGGCAGGTGGGATTATTGTAGATGGGGCATGTTGGCCGGCGTGGGCAGGTGGGAGTAGTGTAGATGGGGCATGTTGGTCGGCGTGGGCAGGTGGGACTAGTGAAGATGGGGCATGTTGGCCGGTGTGGGCAGGTTGGACTAGTGTAGATGGGGCATGTTGGCCGGTGTGGGCAGGTGGGACTAGTGTAGATGGGGCATGTTGGCCGGCGTGGGCAGGTGGGACTAGTGTTGATGGGGCATATTGGTCGGCATGGGCAGGTGGGACTAGTGTAGATGGGGCATGTTGGTCGGCGTGGGCAGGCGGGACTAGTGTAGATGGGGCATGTTGGCCAGTGTGGGCAGGTGGGACTAGTATTGATGGGGCATGTTGGCCGTTGTGGGCAGGTGGGACTAGTGTAGATGGGGCATGTTGGCCGGTGTGGGCAGGTGGGGCTCGTGTAGATGGGGCAAGTTGACCGGTGTGGGCATGTGGGACTCGTGTAGATGGGGCATGTTGGCCGGTGTGGGCAGGTGGGACTAGTGTAGATGGGGCATGTTGGCTGTAGGGGGCAGGTGGGACTAGTGTAGATGGGGCATGTTGGTCGGTGTGGGCAGGTGGGACTAGTGTAGATGGGGCATGTTGGTCGGTGTGGGCAGGTGGGACTAGTGTAGATGGGGCATGTTGGCCGGTGTGGGCAGGTGGGACTAGTGTAGATGGGGCATGTTGGCCGGTGTGGGCAGGTGGGGCTCGTGTAGATGGGGCATGTTGACCGGTGTGGGCATGTGGGACTCGTGTAGATGGGGCATGTTGGCCGGTGTGGGCAGGTGGGACTAGTGTAGATGGGGCATGTTGGTCGGTGTGGGCAGGTGGGACTAGTGTAGATGGGGCATGTTGGTCGGTGTGGGCAGGTGGGACTAGTGTAGTTGGGGCATGTTGGCCGGTGTGGGCAGGTGGGACTAGTGTAGATGGGGCATGTTGGGACTAGTGTAGATGGGGCATGTTGGCTGGGGTGGGCAGGTGGGACTAGTGCAGATGGGGCATGTTGGTCGGCGTGGGCAGGTGGGATTGTGTAGATGGGGCATGTTGGCCGGTATGGGCAGGTGGGACTAGTGTAGATGGGGCGTGTTGGCCGGTGTGGGCAGGTGGGACTAGTGTAGATGGGGCAGGTTGGTCGGTATGGGCAGATGGGACTAGTGTAGATGGGGCATGTTGGTCGGCGTGGGCAGGTGGGATTATTGTAGATGGGGCATGTTGGCCGGCGTGGGCAGGTGGGAGTAGTGTAGATGGGGCATGTTGGTCGGCGTGGGCAGGTGGGACTAGTGTAGATGGGGCATGTTGGCCTGTGTGGGCAGGTTGGACTAGTGTAGATGGGGCATGTTGGCCGGTGTGGGCAGGTGGGACTAGTGTAGATGGGGCATGTTGGCCGTTGTGGGCAGGTGGGACTTGTGTAGATGGGGCATGTTGGTAGGCGTGGGCAGGTGGGACTAGTGTAGATGGGGCATGTTGGTCGTGTGGGCAGGTGGCACTAGTATAGATGGGGCATGTTGGCCGGTGTGGGCAGGTGGGACTAGTGTAGATGGGGCATGTTGGCCGGTGTGGGCAGGTGGGGCTCGTGTAGATGGGGCAAGTTGACCGGTGTGGGCATGTGGGACTCGTGTAGATGGGGCATGTTGGCCGGTGTGGGCAGGTGGGACTAGTGTAGATGGGGCATGTTGGTCGGTGTGGGCAGGTGGGACTAGTGTAGATGGGGCATGTTGGTTGGTGTGGGCAGGTGGGACCAGTGTAGTTGGGGCATGTTGGCCGGTGTGAGCAGGTGGGACTAGTGTAGATGGGGCATGTTGGTCGGTGTGGGCAGGTGGGACTAGTGTCGATGGGGCATGTTGGCCGGCGTGGGCAGGTGGGACTAGTGTCGATGGGGCATGTTGGCCGGTGTGGGCAGGTGGGACTAGTGTAGATGGGGCATGTTGGCCGGTGTGGGCAGGTGGGACTAGTGTCGATGGGGCATGTTGGCTGGAGGGGGCAGGTGGGACTAGTGTAGATGGGGCATGTTGGTTGGTGTGGGCAGTTGGGACTAGTGTAGATGGGGCATGTTGGTCGGTGTGGGCAGATGGGACTAGTGTAGATGGGGCATGTTGGTCGGTGTGGGCAGGTGGGACTAGTGTAGTTGGGGCATGTTGGCCGGTGTGGGCAGGTGGGACTAGTGTAGATGGGGATTGATAGTCGGCGTGGGCAGGTGGGACTAGTGTAGATGGGGCATGTTGGCTGTAGGGGGCAGGTGGGACTAGTGTAGATGGGGCATGTTGGTCGGTGTGGGCAGGTGGGACTAGTGTAGATGGGGCATGTTGGCTGGAGGGGGCAGGTGGGACTAGTGTAGATGGGGCATGTTGGTTGGTGTGGGCAGTTGGGACTAGTGTAGATGGGGCATGTTGGTCGGTGTGGGCAGGTGGGACTAGTGTAGATGGGGCATGTTGGTCGGCGTGGTCAGGTGGGACTAGTGTAGATGGGGCATGTTGGCCGGAGCGAGCAGGTGGGACTAGTGTAGATGGGGCATGTTGGTCGGTGTGGGCAGGTGGGACTAGTGTAGATGGGGCATGTTGGTCGGTGTGGGCAGGTGGGACTAGTGTAGATGGGGCATGTTGGTCGGTGTGGGCAGGTGGGACTAGTGTCGATGGGGAATGTTGGCCGGCGTGGGCAGGTGGGACTAGTGTCGATGGGGCATGTTGGCCGGTGTGGGCAGGTGGGACTAGTGTAGATGGGGCATGTTGGCCGGTGTGGGCAGGTGGGACTAGTGTCGATGGGGCATGTTGGCCGGTGTGGGCAGGTGGGACTAGTGTAGATGGGGCATGTTGGTCGGTGTGGGCAGATGGGACTAGTGTAGATGGGGCATGTTGGTCGGTGTGGGCAGGTGAGACTAGTGTAGTTGGGGCATGTTGGCCGGTGTGGGCAGGTGGGACTAGTGTAGATGGGACATGTTGGCCGGCGTGGGCAGGTGGGACTAGTGTTGATGGGGCATGTTGGTCGGTGTGGGCAGATGGGACTAGTGTAGATGGGGCATGTTGGTCGGTGTGGGCAGGTGGGACTAGTGTAGTTGGGGCATGTTGGCCGGTGTGGGCAGGTGGGACTAGTGTAGATGGGGATTGATAGTCGGCGTGGGCAGGTGGGACTAGTGTAGATGGGGCATGTTGGCTGTAGGGGGCAGGTGGGACTAGTGTAGATGGGGCATGTTGGTCGGTGTGGGCAGGTGGGACTAGTGTAGATGGGGCATGTTGGCTGGAGGGGGCAGGTGGGACTAGTGTAGATGGGGCATGTTGGTTGGTGTGGGCAGTTGGGACTAGTGTAGATGGGGCATGTTGGTCGGTGTGGGCAGGTGGGACTAGTGTAGATGGGGCATGTTGGTCGGCGTGGTCAGGTGGGACTAGTGTAGATGGGGCATGTTGGCCGGAGCGAGCAGGTGGGACTAGTGTAGATGGGGCATGTTGGTCGGTGTGGGCAGGTGGGACTAGTGTAGATGGGGCATGTTGGTCGGTGTGGGCAGGTGGGACTAGTGTAGATGGGGCATGTTGGTCGGTGTGGGCAGGTGGGACTAGTGTCGATGGGGAATGTTGGCCGGCGTGGGCAGGTGGGACTAGTGTCGATGGGGCATGTTGGCCGGTGTGGGCAGGTGGGACTAGTGTAGATGGGGCATGTTGGCCGGTGTGGGCAGGTGGGACTAGTGTCGATGGGGCATGTTGGCCGGTGTGGGCAGGTGGGACTAGTGTAGATGGGGCATGTTGGTCGGTGTGGGCAGATGGGACTAGTGTAGATGGGGCATGTTGGTCGGTGTGGGCAGGTGAGACTAGTGTAGTTGGGGCATGTTGGCCGGTGTGGGCAGGTGGGACTAGTGTAGATGGGACATGTTGGCCGGCGTGGGCAGGTGGGACTAGTGTTGATGGGGCATATTGGTCGGCATGGGCAGGTGGGACTAGTGTAGATGGGGCATGTTGGTCGGCGTGGGCAGGCGGGACTAGTGTAGATGGGGCATGTTGGCCAGTGTGGGCAGGTGGGACTAGTGTTGATGGGGCATGTTGGCCGTTGTGGGCAGGTGGGACTAGTGTAGATGGGGCATGTTGGCCGGTGTGGGCAGGTGGGGCTCGTGTAGATGGGGCAAGTTGACCGGTGTGGGCATGTGGGACTCGTGTAGATGGGGCATGTTGGCCGGTGTGGGCAGGTGGGACTAGTGTAGATGGGGCATGTTGGCTGTAGGGGGCAGGTGGGACTAGTGTAGATGGGGCATGTTGGTCGGTGTGGGCAGGTGGGACTAGTGTAGATGGGGCATGTTGGTCGGTGTGGGCAGGTGGGACTAGTGTAGATGGGGCATGTTGGCCGGTGTGGGCAGGTGGGACTAGTGTAGATGGCGCATGTTGGCCGGTGTGGGCAGGTGGGGCTCGTGTAGATGGGGCATGTTGACCGGTGTGGGCATGTGGGACTCGTGTAGATGGGGCATGTTGGCCGGTGTGGGCAGGTGGGACTAGTGTAGATGGGGCATGTTGGTCGGTGTGGGCAGGTGGGACTAGTGTAGATGGGGCATGTTGGTCGGTGTGGGCAGGTGGGACTAGTGTAGTTGGGGCATGTTGGCCGGTGTGGGCAGGTGGGACTAGTGAAGATGGGGCATGTTGGCCGGCGTGGGCAGTTGGGACTAGTGTAGATGGGGCATGTTGGCTGGGGTGGGCAGGTGGGACTAGTGCAGATGGGGCATGTTGGTCGGCGTGGGCAGGTGGGATTGTGTAGATGGGGCATGTTGGCCGGTATGGGCAGGTGGGACTAGTGTAGATGGGGCGTGTTGGCCGGTGTGGGCAGGTGGGACTAGTGTAGATGGGGCAGGTTGGTCGGTATGGGCAGGTGGGACTAGTGTAGATGGGGCATGTTGGCCGGTGTGGGCAGATGGGACTAGTGTAGATGGGGCATGTTGGTCGGCGTGGGCAGGTGGGATTATTGTAGATGGGGCATGTTGGCCGGCGTGGGCAGGTGGGAGTAGTGTAGATGGGGCATGTTGGTCGGCGTGGGCAGGTGGGACTAGTGTAGATGGGGCATGTTGGCCTGTGTGGGCAGGTTGGACTAGTGTAGATGGGGCATGTTGGCCGGTGTGGGCAGGTGGGACTAGTGTAGATGGGGCATGTTGGCCGTTGTGGGCAGGTGGGACTTGTGTAGATGGGGCATGTTGGTAGGCGTGGGCAGGTGGGACTAGTGTAGATGGGGCATGTTGGTCGTGTGGGCAGGTGGCACTAGTATAGATGGGGCATGTTGGCCGGTGTGGGCAGGTGGGACTAGTGTAGATGGGGCATGTTGGCCGGTGTGGGCAGGTGGGGCTCGTGTAGATGGGGCAAGTTGACCGGTGTGGGCATGTGGGACTCGTGTAGATGGGGCATGTTGGCCGGTGTGGGCAGGTGGGACTAGTGTAGATGGGGCATGTTGGTCGGTGTGGGCAGGTGGGACTAGTGTAGATGGGGCATGTTGGTTGGTGTGGGCAGGTGGGACCAGTGTAGTTGGGGCATGTTGGCCGGTGTGAGCAGGTGGGACTAGTGTAGATGGGGCATGTTGGTCGGTGTGGGCAGGTGGGACTAGTGTCGATGGGGCATGTTGGCCGGCGTGGGCAGGTGGGACTAGTGTCGATGGGGCTTGTTGGCCGGTGTGGGCAGGTGGGACTAGTGTAGATGGGGCATGTTGGCCGGTGTGGGCAGGTGGGACTAGTGTCGATGGGGCATGTTGGCCGGTGTGGGCAGGTGGGACTAGTGTAGATGGGGCATGTTGGTCGGTGTGGGCAGATGGGACTAGTGTAGATGGGGCATGTTGGTCGGTGTGGGCAGGTGGGACTAGTGTAGTTGGGGCATGTTGGCCGGTGTGGGCAGGTGGGACTAGTGTAGATGGGGATTGATAGTCGGCGTGGGCAGGTGGGACTAGTGTAGATGGGGCATGTTGGCTGTAGGGGGCAGGTGGGACTAGTGTAGATGGGGCATGTTGGTCGGTGTGGGCAGGTGGGACTAGTGTAGATAGGGCATGTTGGCTGGAGGGGGCAGGTGGGACTAGTGTAGATGGGGCATGTTGGTTGGTGTGGGCAGTTGGGACTAGTGTAGATGGGGCATGTTGGTCGGTGTGGGCAGGTGGGACTAGTGTAGATGGGGCATGTTTGTCGGCGTGGTCAGGTGGGACTAGTGTAGATGGGGCATGTTGGCCGGAGCGAGCAGGTGGGACTAGTGTAGATGGGGTATGTTGGTCGGTGTGGGCAGGTGGGACTAGTGTAGATGGGGCATGTTGGTCGGTGTGGGCAGGTGGGACTAGTGTAGATGGGGCATGTTGGTCGGTGTGGGCAGGTGGGGCTAGTGTCGATGGGGCATGTTGGCCGGCGTGGGCAGGTGGGACTAGTGTCGATGGGGCATGTTGGCCGGTGTGGGCAGGTGGGACTAGTGTAGATGGGGCATGTTGGCCGGTGTGGGCAGGTGGGACTAGTGTCGATGGGGCATGTTGGCCGGTGTGGGCAGGTGGGACTAGTGTAGATGGGGCATGTTGGTCGGTGTGGGCAGATGGGACTAGTGTAGATGGGGCATGTTGGTCGGTGTGGGCAGGTGGGACTAGTGTAGTTGGGGCATGTTGGCCGGTGTGGGCAGGTGGGACTAGTGTAGATGGGGATTGATAGTCGGCGTGGGCAGGTGGGACTAGTGTAGATGGGACATGTTGGCTGTAGGGGGCAGGTGGGACTAGTGTAGATGGGGCATGTTGGTCGGTGTGGGCAGGTGGGACTAGTGTAGATGGGGCATGTTGGCTGGAGGGGGCAGGTGGGACTAGTGTAGAGGGGGCATGTTGGTTGGTGTGGGCAGTTGGGACTAGTGTAGATGGGGCATGTTGGTCGGTGTGGGCAGGTGGGACTAGTGTAGATGGGGCATGTTGGTCGGCGTGGTCAGGTGGGACTAGTGTAGATGGGGCATGTTGGCCGGAGCGAGCAGGTGGGACTAGTGTAGATGGGGCATGTTGGTCGGTGTGGGCAGGTGGGACTAGTGTAGATGGGGCATGTTGGCCGGTGCGGGAAGGTGGGACTAGTGTAGATGGGGCATGTTGGCTGGGGTGGGCATGTGGGACTAGTGTAGATGGGGCATTTTGGTCGGCGTGGGCAAGTGGGACTAGTGTAGATGGGGCATGTTGGTCGGTGTGGGCAGGTGGGACTGGTGTAGATGGGGCATGTTGGCCGGTGTGGGCAGGTGGGACTTGTGTAGATGGGGCATTTTGGCCGGCGTGGGCAGGTGGGACCAGTGTAGATGGGGGATGTTGGTCGGTGTGGGCAGGTGGGACTAGTGTAGATGGGGCATGGTGGTCGGCGTGGGCAGGTGGGACTATTGTAGATGGGGCATGTTGGCCGGAGCGGGCAGGTGGGACTAATGTAGATGGGGCATGTTGGTCGGCGTGGGCAGGTAGGACTAGTGTAGATGGGGCATGTTGGTCGGCGTGGGCAGGTAGGACTAGTGTAGATGGGGCATGTTGTTCCGTGTGGGCAGGTGGGACTAGTGTAGATGGGGCATGTTGGTCGGCGTGGTCAGGTGGGACTAGTGTAGATGGGGCATGTTGGCCGGAGCGAGCAGGTGGGACTAGTGTAGATGGGGCATTTTGGCCGGAGCGAGCAGGTGGGACTAGTGTAGATGGGACATGTTGGTCGGCGTGGGCAGGTAGGGTCAAGGGGCCTGTTTCAGTGCTGTATCCCTTCAGTAAAGTAAACTAAAATAAACAACATTTAAAAGACATGTGTGGGAAAGGTTTAGATGGTACGTGGATAGGACATGTTTGGAGGAATATGGGTCAAACGCGGGCAGGTGGGACTAGTGTAGATGGGGCATGTTGGCTGTTGTGGGCAAGTTGGGCCGAAGGGCCTGTTTCCATGCTGTATCATTCTATGAATACAGGAGGTGGTTGAGACAGATACAATAACAACATTTAAAACACATGTGGACAGGTATATGGATAGTACAGGTTTTAGAGGGATAGGGGCCAAACGCGGGCAGGTGGGACTAGTGTAGATGGGGCATGTTGGCCGGTGTGGGCAGGTGGGACTAGTGTAGATGGGGCATCTTGGTCGGCGTGGGCAGGTGGGACTAGTGTAGATGGGGCATGTTGGTCGGCGTGGGCAGGTGGGACTAGTGTAGATGGGGCATGTTGGTCGGCGTGGGCAGGTGGGACTAGTGTAGATGGGGCATGTTGGCCGGCGTGGGCAGGTGGAACTAGTGTAGATGGGGCATGTTGGTCGGCGTGGGCAGGTGGGGCTAGTGTAGATGGGGCATGTTGGCCGGCGCGGGCAGGTGGGACTAGTGTAGATGGGGCATGTTGGCTGGTGTGGGCAGGTGGGACTAGTGTTGATGGGGCATGTTGGTCGGCGTGGGCAGGTGGGACTAGTGTAGATGGGGCATGTTGGCCGGTGTGGGCAGGTGGGACTAGTGTGGACGGGGCATGTTGGCCGGTGCGGGCAGGTGGGACTCGTTTAGATGGGGCATGTTGGCCGGTGTGGGCAGGTGGGACTAGTGTAGATGGGGCATGTTGGCCGGTGAGGGCAGGTGGGACTAGTGTAGATGGGGCATGTTGGTCGGCGTGGGCAGGTGGGACTCGTTTAGGTGGGGCATTTTGGTCGGCGTGGGCAGGTGGGACTAGTGTAGATGGGGCATGTTGGTCGGCATGGGCAGGTAGGATCAAAGGGCCCTTTTCCATGCTATATCGCTTCAGTAATGTAAAGTAAAATAAACAACATTTAAAAGACATGCACATGTGTGGGAAAGGTTTAGACGGTACGTGGATAGGACATGTTTGGAGGAATATGGGCAAACACGGGCAGGTGGGACTAGTGTAGATGGGGCATGTTGGCCGGTGTGGGCAATTTGGGCTGAAGGGCCTGTTTTCATGCTGTATCACCCTATGTATACAGGAGGTGGTTGAGACAGATACAATAACAACATTTAAAACACATGTGGACAGGTACGCGGATAGGACAGGTTTTGAGGGATGTGGGCCAAACGCGGGCAGGTGGGACTAGTATAGATGGTGCATGTTGGCTGGTGTGGGTAAATTGGGCCGAAGGGCCTGTTTCCAAGCTATGCTACTCTATGAATGTAGGAGATAGTTTGGACAGGTACAATAACAACATTTAAAACACATGTGAACAGGTACGTGGAGAGGACAGGTTTTGAGGGATGTGGGCCAAACGCGGGCAGGTGGGACTAGTGTAGATGGGGCATGTTGGCTAGTGTGGGTAAATTGGGCCGAAGGGCCTGTTTCCAAGCTATGCTACTCTCCGAATGTAGGAGGTACTTTGGACAGGTACAATAACAACATTTAAAACACACGTGGACATGTACATGGATAGGACAGGTTTTGAGGGATGTGGGCCAAACGCGGGCAGGTGGGACCAGTGTAGATGGGGCATGTTGGCAGGTGTGGCTAAAATAGGCCGAAGGGCCTGTTTCCAAGCTATGCTACTCTATGAATTTAGGAGGTAGTTTGGACAGGTACAATAACAGCATTTAAAAGACATGTGGACAGGTACATGGATAGGACAGGTTTTGAGGGATGTGGGCCAAACGTGGGCAGGTGGGACAAGTGTAGATGGGGCATGTTGGCTAGTGTGGGCAAATTAGGCCAAAGTGCCTGTTTCCATGCTGAATCACCCTATGAATATAGGAGGTAGTTTGGACAGGTACAATAACAACATTTAAAACACATGTGAACAGGTACGCGGATAGGACAGGTTTTGAGGGATGTGGGGCCAACGCGGGCAGGTGGGACTAGTATAGATGGGGCATGTTGGCTAGTGTGGGTAAATTAGGCCAAAGAGCCTGTTTCTATGCTGTATCACCCTATGAATATAGGAGGTAGTTTGGACAGGTACAATAACAACATTTAAAACACATGTGAACAGGTACGTGGATAGGACAGGTTTTGAGGGATGTGGGCCAAACGCGGGCAGGTGGGACTCGTGTAGATGGGGCATGTTGGCCGGCGTGGGCAAGTTGGGCAAGTTGGGCAGGGGGTGCCTGTCTCCTTGCTATGCGGCCCTTGGTTCTGCTACTCCATGAGAGGCCGAGCCTGGTTCAGTTCACTGGGAACCGGCAACTGTGAGGTTAACTTGCTTCACGCATGGGCGATCGCTGCAAAATAACCTCGCGCCTCGTTGCACCCTGACTGGTTCTTGCGTCACCCTCAGCTCCGGGCCCCTTCTGGCAAGCGGGAGAAACCTGTTTGTGAGCCGAGCGATCGCGCAATCCCCCCAGGGTATCCCGTCCCACTGCGACCGTACGCGGAAAGAGAAACAACTGGAGAACGGCTCCATCCAGTCAAAGTAACAATGAGAATCTCCCCCCACGTCCAAAATCCACCCCTCTCTCCAGCACCAGGCAAGTGACCAGTGTCCGGGCAGATCACCAACAGGTGGAAGCGCCCTTCGTTGATGCTGGGGGCAAGGTTCTCAGTTCGATACCCACCCCGGGCACGATTTAGAGAGTCCCAAAGTCATAGAGTGATACAGTGCAGAAACAGGAGCCTTCAGCACAGCTTGCCCACACCGACCAACATGTCCCAGTTATAGTAGACCCACCTGCCTGCGTTTGGTCCATATCCCTCCAAACCTGTCCTATCCATGTGCCTGTCCAACTGTTTCTTAAACGTTGGGATAGTCCCAGCCTCAACTACCTCCTCTGGCAGCTTGTATAGGAGCCAGCACCCTCATTCAATGTGATCATGGCTGATCATTCTCAATCAGTACCCCGTTCCTGCCTTCTCCCCATACCCCCTGACTCCGCTATCCTTAAGAGCTCTATCCAGCTCTCTCTTGAATGCATTCAGAGAATTGGCCTCCACTGCCTTCTGAGGCAGAGAATTCCACAGATTCACAACTCTCTGACTGAAAAAGTTTTTCCTCATCTCCGTTCTAAATGGCCTACCCCTTATTCTTAATAATCTTATACGTTTCGATAAGATCCCCTCTCATCCTTCTAAATTCCAGTGTATACAAGCCTAGTCGCTCCAGTCTTTCAACATATGACAGTCCCGCCATTCTGGGGATTGACCTAGTAAACCTCCGCTGCACGCCCTCAATAGCAAGAATATCCTTCCTCAAATTTGGAGACCAAAACTGCACAGAGTACTCCAGGTGCGGTCTCACTAGGGCCCTGTACAACTGCAGAAGGACCTCTTTGCTCCTATACTCAACTCCTCTTCTTATGAAGGCCAACATTCCATTGGCTTTCTTCACTGCCTGCTGTACCTGCATGCTTCCTTACAGTGACTGATGCACTTGGACACCCAGATCACGTTGTACGTTCCCTTTTCCTAACTTGACACCATTCAGATAATACTCTGCCTTCCTATTCTTGCCACCAAAGTGGATAACCTCACACTTATCCACATTAAACTGCATCTGCCATGCATCCACCCACTCACACAACCTGTCCAAGTCACCCTGCAACCTCATAGCATCTTCCTCACAGTTCACACTACCACCCAGCTTTGTATCATCTGCAAATTTGCTAATGTTACTTTTAATCCCTTCATCCAAGTCATTAATGTATATTGTAAATAGCTGCGGTCCCAGCACCGACCCTTGCTGTACCCCACTAGTTACTGCCTGCCATTCTGAAAGGGACCCATTTATCCCCACCCTTTGCTTTCTGTCTGTCAACCAATTTTCTATCCATGACAGTACCCTACCTGCAATACCATGTCACAGTTCAATAGACAATAGACAATAGACATTAGGTGCAGGAGGAGGCCATTTGGCCCTTCGAGCCAGCACCGCCATTCAACGCGATCATGGCTGATCATTCTCAATCAGTACCCCGTTCCTGCCTTCTCCCCATACCCCCTGACTCCACTATCCTTAAGAGCTCTATCCAGCTCTCTCTTGAATGCATTCAGAGAATTGGCCTCCACTGCCTTCTGAGGCAGAGAATTCCACAGATTCACAACTCTCTGACTGAAAAAGTTTTTCCTCATCTCAGTTCTAAATGG
>NW_027601317.1:348818-362260 GCF_053455715.1 Rhinoraja longicauda
ACTTGCCTTCAATGGCTTGCCTTCAATGGCTTGCCTTCAATGGCTTGCCTCCAATGGCTTGCCTTCAATGGCTTGCCTTCAATGGCTTGCCTCCAATGGCTTGCCTCCAATGGCTTGCCTTCAATGGCTTGCCTTCAATGGCTTGCCTTCAATGGCTTGCCTCCAATGGCTTGCCCCCAATGGCTTGCCTTCAATGGCTTGCCTTCAATGGCTCGCCTTGCCTTCAATGGCTTGCCTTCAATGGCTCGCCTTGCCTTCAATGGCTTGCCTTCAAGGGCTCTCCTTGCCTTCAATGCCTTGCCTTCAATGGCTTGCCTTCAATGGCTTGCCTTCAATGGCTTGCCTTCAATTGCTTGCCTTGCCTTCAATGGCTTGCCTTGCCTTCAATGGCTCGCCTTGCCTTCAATGGCTTGCCTTCAATGGCTTGCCTTCAATGGCTTGCCTTCAATGGCTTGCCTTCAATGGCCTGCCTTCGATGGCTTGCCTTCGTGGCTAGCCTTCAATGGCTAGCCTTCAATGGCTCGCCTTGCCTTCAATGGCTTGCCTTCAATGCCTTGCCTTCAATGGCTTGCCATGCCTTCAATGGCTTGCCATGCCTTCAATGGCTTGCCTTGCCTTCAATGCCTTGCCTTCAATGTCTTGCCTTCAATGGCTCCCCTTGCCTTCAATGGCTTGCCTTCAATGGCTTGCCTTGCCTTCAATGGCTTGCCATGCCTTCAATGGCTTGCCATGCCTTCAATGCCTTGCCTTCAATGTCTTGCCTTCAATGGCTCCCCTTGCCTTCAATGCCTTGCCTTCAATGGCTTGCCTTGCTTTCAATGGAATGCATTGCCTTCAATGGTTTGCCTTCAATCCCTTGTCTTGCCTTCAATGGCTTGCCTTCAATGGCTTGCCTTCAATGGCTTGTCTTGCCTTCAATGGCTTGCCTTCAATGCCTTGCCTTCATTGGTTCGCCATGCCTTCAATGGCTTGCCTTCAATCTCTTGTCTTGCCTTCAATGGCTTGCCTTGCCTTCAGTGCCTTGCTTTGCCTTCAATGACTCGCCTTGCCTTCAATGCCTTGCCTTGCCTTCAATGGTTTGCCTTCAATGGCTTGCCTTGCCTTCAATGCCTTGTCTTGCCTTCAATGGCTCGCTTTCAATGGCTTGCCTTGCCTTCAATGGCTTGCCTTGCCTTCAATGGCTTGCCTTCAATGGCTTGCCTTCAATGGCTTGCCTTCAATGGCTTGCCTCCAATGGCTTGCCTTTCATTGCTTGCCTTCAATGGCTTGCCTACAATGGCTTGCCTTGCCTTCATTGCCTTGCATTCAATGGCTTGCCTTCAATGCCTTACCTTTAATGGCTAGTCTTGCCTTCAATGGCTCGCCTTGCCTTCAGTGGCTTGTCTTGCCTTCAATGGCTTGCCTTCAATGGCTTGCCTTCAATGGCTTGCCTTCAATGGCTTGCCTTCAATGGCTTGCCTTCAATGGCTTGCCTTGCCTTCAATGGCTTGCCTTCAATGGCTTGCCTTGCCTTCAATGGCTTGCCTTCAATGGCTTGCCTTGCCTTCAATGGCTTGCCATGCCTTCAATGGCTTGCCTTGCCTTCAATGCCTTGCCTTCAATGTCTTGCCTTCAATGGCTCCCCCTTGCCTTCAATGGCTTGCCTTCAATGGCTTGCCTTGAATGGCTTGCCTCCAATGGCTTGCCTCCAATGGCTTGCCTTTAATGGCTTGCCTTCAATGGCTTGCCTTCAATGGCTTGTCTTCAATGGCTTGTCTTCAATGGCCTGTCTTCAATGGCTCGCCTTGCCTTCAATGCCTTGCCTTCAATGCCTTGCCTTCAATGGCTTGTCTTCAATGGCCTGTCTTCAATGGCTCGCCTTCAATGGCTCACCTTCAATGGCTTGCCGTCAATGGCTCACCTTCAATGGCTTGTCTTCAATGGCTCGCCTTCAATGGCTTGCCTTCAATGGCTTGCCTTCAATGGCTTGCCTTCAATGGCTTGCCTTGCCTTCAATGGCTTGCCTTGCCTTCAATGGCTTGCCTTCAATGGCTTGCCTTGCCTTCAATGGCTTGCCTTCAATGGCTTGCCTTGCCTTCAATGGCTTGCCTTGCCTTCAATGCCTTGCCTTCAATGTCTTGCCTTCAATGGCTCCCCCTTGCCTTCAATGGCTTGCCTTCAATGGCTTGCCTTGAATGGCTTGCCTCCAATGGCTTGCCTCCAATGGCTTGCCTTTAATGGCTTGCCTTCAATGGCTTGCCTTCAATGGCTTGTCTTCAATGGCTTGTCTTCAATGGCCTGTCTTCAATGGCTCGCCTTGCCTTCAATGCCTTGCCTTCAATGCCTTGCCTTCAATGGCTTGTCTTCAATGGCCTGTCTTCAATGGCTCGCCTTCAATGGCTCACCTTCAATGGCTTGCCGTCAATGGCTCACCTTCAATGGCTTGTCTTCAATGGCTCGCCTTCAATGGCTTGCCTTCAATGGCTCGCCTTGCCTTCAATGCATTGCCTTCGATGCCTTGCCTTCAATGACTCGCCTTGCCTTCAATGGCATGCCTTCAATGGCTTGCCTTCAATGGCTTGCCTTCAATGGCTTGCCTTCAATGGCTTGCCTTCAATGGCTTGCCTTCAGTGGCTTGCCTTGCCTTCAATGGCTTGCCTTGCCTTCAATGCCTTGTCTTGCCTTCAATGGCTTGCCTTGCCTTCAATGCCTTGTCTTCCCTTCAATGGCTTACCTTGCCTTCAATGCCTTGTCTTGCCTTCAATGGCTCGCCTTCAATGGCTTGCCTTGCCTTCAATGGCTTGCCTTGCCTTCAATGGCTTGCCTTCAATGACTTGCCTTCAATGGCTTGCCTTCAATGGCTTGCCTTCAATGGTTTGCCTCCAATGGCTTGCCTTCAATGGCTTGCCTTGAATGGCTTGCCTCCAATGGCTTACCTTCAATGCCTTGCCTTCCATGGCTTGTCTTCAATGCCTTGCCTTCAATGCCTTGCCTTCAATGCCTTGCCTTCAATGCCTTGCCTTCAATGGCTTGCCTTCAATGGCTTGCCTTCAATGGCTTGCCTTCAATGGCTTGCCTTCAATGGCTTGCCTTCAATGGCTTGCCTTCAATGGCTTGCCTTCAATGGCTCGCCTTCAATGGCTTGCCTTGAATGACTCGCCTTGCCTGCAGTGTCTCGCCTTGCCTTCAATGGCTCGCCTTGCCTTCAATGGCTTGCCTTCAATGGCTTGCCTTCAATGGCTTGCCTTCAATGGCTTGCCTTCAATGGCTTGCCTTGCCTTCAATGGCTTGCCTTGCCTTCAATGCCTTGCCGTCAATGGCTCCTCTTGCCTTCAATGGCTTGCCTTCAATGGCTTGCCTTCAATGGCTTGCCTTGCTTTCAATGGAATGCATTGCCTTGAATGGCTTGCCTTCAATCCCTTGTCTTGCCTTCAATGGCTTGCCTTCAATTGCTTGTCTTGCCTTCAATGGCTTGCCTTCAATCCCTTGTCTTGCCTTCAATGTCTCGCCTTGCCTTCAATGCCTTGCCTTGCCTTCAATGGTTTGCCTTCAATGGCTTGCCTTGCCTTCAATGCCTTGTCTTGCCTTCAATGGCTTACCTAGCCTTCAATGCCTTGTCTTGCCTTCAATGGTTCGCCTTCAATGGCTTGCCTTGCCTTCAATGGCTTGCCTTGCCTTCAATGGCTTGCCTTCAATGACTTGCCTTCAATGGCTTGCCTTCAATGGCTTGCCTTCAATGGCTTGCCTCCAATGGCTTGCCTTCAATGGCTTGCCTTCAATGGCTTGCCTCCAATGGCTTGCCTCCAATGGCTTGCCTTCAATGGCTTGCCTTCAATGGCTTGCCTTCAATGGCTTGCCTCCAATGGCTTGCCCCCAATGGCTTGCCTTCAATGGCTTGCCTTCAATGGCTCGTCTTGCCTTCAATGGCTTGCCTTCAATGGCTCGCCTTGCCTTCAATGGCTTGCCTTCAAGGGCTCTCCTTGCCTTCAATGCCTTGCCTTCAATGGCTTGCCTTCAATGGCTTGCCTTCAATGGCTTGCCTTCAATTGCTTGCCTTGCCTTCAATGGCTTGCCTTGCCTTCAATGGCTCGCCTTGCCTTCAATGGCTTGCCTTCAATGGCTTGCCTTCAATGGCTTGCCTTCAATGCCTTGCCTTCAATGGCTTGCCTTCAATGGCCTGCCTTCGATGGCTTGCCTTCGTGGCTAGCCTTCAATGGCTAGCCTTCAATGGCTCGCCTTGCCTTCAATGGCTTGCCTTCAATGCCTTGCCTTGAATGGCTTGCCATGCCTTCAATGGCTTGCCATGCCTTCAATGGCTTGCCTTGCCTTCAATGTCTTGCCTTCAATGGCTCCCCTTGCCTTCAATGCCTTGCCTTCAATGGCTTGCCTTGCTTTCAATGGAATGCATTGCCTTCAATGGTTTGCCTTCAATCCCTTGTCTTGCCTTCAATGGCTTGCCTTCAATCTCTTGTCTTGCCTTCAATGGCTTGCCTTGCCTTCAGTGCCTTGCTTTGCCTTCAATGACTCGCCTTGCCTTCAATGCCTTGCCTTGCCTTCAATGGTTTGCCTTCAATGGCTTGCCTTGCCTTCAATGCCTTGTCTTGCCTTCAATGGCTCGCTTTCAATGGCTTGCCTTGCCTTCAATGGCTTGCCTTGCCTTCAATGGCTTGCCTTCAATGGCTTGCCTTCAATGGCTTGTCTTCAATGGCTTGCCTTCAATGGCTTGCCTTCAATGGCTTGCCTTTAATTGCTTGCCTTCAATGGCTTGCCTTCAATGGCTTGCCTTGCCTTCATTGCCTTGCCTTCAATGGCTTGCCTTCAATGCCTTACCTTTAATGGCTAGTCTTGCCTTCAATGGCTCGCCTTGCCTTCAGTGGCTTGTCTTGCCTTCAATGGCTTGCCTTCAATGGCTTGCCTTCAATGGCTTGCCTTCAATGGCTCGCCTTCAATGGCTTGCCTTGAATGGCTCGCCTTGCCTTTAGTGTCGCGCCTTGCCTTCAATGGCTCGTCTTTCCTTCGATGGCTTGCCTTCGTGGCTAGCCTTCAATGGCTCGCCTTGCCTTCAATGGCTTGTCTTGCCTTCAATGGCTTGCCTTCAATGGCTTGCCTTCAATGGCTTGCCTTGCCTTCAATGGCTTGCCTTCAATGGCTTGCCTTGCCTTCAATGGCTTGCCATGCCTTCAATGGCTTGCCTTGCCTTCAATGCCTTGCCTTCAATGTCTTGCCTTCAATGGCTCCCCTTGCCTTCAATGGCTTGCCTTCAATGGCTTGCCTTCAATGGCTTGCCTCCAATGGCTTGCCTCCAATGGCTTGCCTTTAATGGCTTGCCTTCAATGGCTTGCCTTCAATGGCTCCCCTTGCCTTCAATGCCTAGCCTTCAATGGTTTGCCTTCAATGGCTCGCCTTGCCTTCAATGGCTTGCCTTCAAGGGCTTGCCTTCAATGGCTTGCCTTCAATGGCTTGCCTTTAATGGCTTGCCTTCAATGGCTTGCCTTCAATGGCTCCCCTTGCCTTCAATGCCTTGCCTTCAATGGCTTGCCTTCAATGGCTTGCCTTCAATGGCTTGCCTTCAATGCCTTATCTTCAATGGCTTGTCTTCAATGGCTTGTCTTCAATGGCCTGTCTTCAATGGCTCGCCTTGCCTTCAATGCCTTGCCTTCAATGCCTTGCCTTCAATGGCTGGTCTTCAATGGCCTGTCTTCAATGGCTCGCCTTCAATGGCTCACCTTCAATGGCTTGCCGTCAATGGCTCGCCTTCAATGGCTTGTCTTCAATGGCTCGCCTTCAATGGCTTGCCTTCAATGGCTCGCCTTGCCTTCAGTGGCTCGCCTTGCCTTGAATGGCTCGTCTTTCCTTCAATGGCTCGCCTTCAATGGCTCGCCTTCAATGGCTTCCCTTGCCTTCAATGGCTCGCCTTGCCTTCAATGGCTTGCCTTCAATGGCTCGCCTTGCCTTCAATGCATTGCCTTCGATGCCTTGCCTTCAATGGCTCGCCTTGCCTTCAATGGCTTGCCTTCAATGGCTTGCCTTCAATGGCTTGCCTTCAATGGCTTGCCTTCAATGGCTTGCCTTCAATGGCTTGCCTTCAATGGCTTGCCTTCAATGGCTTGCCTTGCCTTCAATGTCTTGCCTTGCCTTCAATGCCTCGTCTTGCCTTCAATGGCTTGCCTTGCCTTCAATGCCTTGTCTTGCCTTCAATGGCTCGCCTTGCCTTCAATGGCTTGCCTTCAATGGCTTGCCTTCAATGGCTTGCCTTCAATGGCTTGCCTTCAATGGCTTGCCTTGCCTTCAATGCCTTGTCTTGCCTTCAATGGCTTGCCTTGCCTTCAATGCCTTGTCTTGCCTTCAATGGCTCGCCTTGCCTTCAATGGCTAGCCTTCAATGGTTTGCCATCAATGGCTCGCCTTGTCTTCAATGGCTTGCCTTCAATGGCTTGCCTTCAATGGCTCGCCTTGTCTTCAATGACTTGCCTTCAATGGCTCGCCTTGTCTTCAATGCCTTGTCTTCAATGCCTTGCCTTAAATGCTTTGCCTTCAATGGCTTGCCTTCAAAGGCTTGCCTTCAATGGCTTGCCTTCAATGGCTTGCCTTCAATGGCTTGCCTCCAATGGCTTGCCTTTAATTGCTTGCCTTCAATGGCTTGCCTTGCCTTCATTGCCTTGTCTTCAATGGCTTGCCTTCAATGCCTTAATGGCTAGTCTTGCCTTCAATGGCTCGCCTTGCCTTCAGTGGCTTGTCTTGCCTTCAATGGCTTGCCTTCAATGGCTTGCCTTCAATGGCTTGCCTTCAATGGCTTGCCTTCAATGGCTTGCCTTCAATGGCTTGCCTTCAATGGCTTGCCTTCAATGGCTTGCCTTCAATGGCTTGCCTTGCCTTCAATGGCTTGCCTTGCCTTCAATGGCTTGCCTTGCCTTCAATGGCTTGCCATGCCTTCAATGGCTTGCCTTGCCTTCAATGCCTTGCCTTCAATGTCTTGCCTTCAATGGCTCCCCTTGCCTTCAATGGCTTGCCTTCAATGGCTTGCCTTCAATGGCTTGCCTCCAATGGCATGCCTCCAATGGCTTGCCTTTAATGGCTTGCCTTCAATGGCTTGCCTTCAATGGCTCCCCTTGCCTTCAATGCCTAGCCTTCAATGGTTTGCCTTCAATGGCTCGCCTTGCCTTCAATGGCTCGCCTTCAAGGGCTCCCCTTGCCTTCAATGCATTGCCTTCAATGGCTT
Source organism: Rhinoraja longicauda (assembly GCF_053455715.1). Taxonomy (NCBI): domain Eukaryota; kingdom Metazoa; phylum Chordata; class Chondrichthyes; order Rajiformes; family Arhynchobatidae; genus Rhinoraja; species Rhinoraja longicauda. The sequence goes on from NW_027601317.1 coordinate 356,016, forward strand.
GCCTTCAATGGCTTGCCTTCAATGGCTTGCCTTTAATGGCTTGCCTTCAATGGCTTGCCTTCAATGGCTCCCCTTGCCTTCAATGCCTTGTCTTCAATGGCTTGTCTTCAATGGCTTGTCTTCAATGGCCTATCTTCAATGGCTCGCCTTGCCTTCAATGCATTGAAGATGCCTTGCCTTCAATGGCTTGTCTTCAATGGCCTGTCTTCAATGGCTCGCCTTCAATGGCTTGCCTTGCCTTCATTGCCTTGCCTTCAATGGCTTGCCTTCAATGCCTTGCCTTTAATGGCTAGTCTTGCCTTCAATGGCTCGCCTTGCCTTCAGTGGCTTGTCTTGCCTTCAATGGCTTGCCTTCAATGGATTGCCTTCAATGGCTTGCCTTCAATGGCTTGCCTTCAATGGCTTGCCTTCAATGGCTTGCCTTGCCTTCAATGGCTTGCCTTCAATGGCTTGCCTTGCCTTCAATGGCTTGCCATGCCTTCAGTGGCTTGCCTTGCCTTCAATGCCTTGCCTTCAATGTCTTGCCTTCAATGGCTCCCCTTGCCTTCAATGGCTTGCCTTCAATGGCTTGCCTTCAATGGCTTGCCTCCAATGGCTTCCCTCCAATGGCTTGGCCTTTAATGGCTTGCCTTCAATGGCTTGCCTTCAATGGCTCCCCTTGCCTTCAATGCCTAGCCTTCAATGGTTTGCCTTCAATGGCTCGCCTTGCCTTCAATGGCTTGCCTTCAAGGGCTCCCCTTGCCTTCAATGCCTAGCCTTCAATGGCTTGCCTTCAATGGCTTGCCTTCAATGGCTTGCCTTTAATGGCTTGCCTTCAATGGCTTGCCTTCAATGGCTCCCCTTGCCTTCAATGCCTTGCCTTCAATGGCTTGCCTTCAATGGCTTGCCTTCAATGGCTTGCCTTCAATGCCTTGTCTTCAATGGCTTGTCTTCAATGGCTTGTCTTCAATGGCCTGTCTTCAATGGCTCGCCTTGCCTTCAATGCCTTGCCTTCAATGCCTTGCCTTCAATGGCTTGTCTTCAATGGCCTGTCTTCAATGGCTCGCCTTCGATGGCTCACCTTCAATGGCTTGCCGTCAATGGCTCGCCTTCAATGGCTTGTCTTCAATGGCTCGCCTTCAATGGCTTGCCTTCAATGGCTCGCCTTGCCTTCAGTGGCTCGCCTTGCCTTGAATGGCTCGTCTTTCCTTCAATGGCTCGCCTTCAATGGCTCGCCTTCAATGGCTTCCCTTGCCTTCAATGGCTCGCCTTGCCTTCAATGGCTTGCCTTCAATGGCTCGCCTTGCCTTCAATGCATTGCCTTCGATGCCTTGCCTTCAATGGCTCGCCTTGCCTTCAATGGCTTGCCTTCAATGGCTTGCCTTCAATGGCTTGCCTTCAATGGCTTGCCTCCAATGGCTTGCCTTTAATTGCTTGCCTTCAATGGCTTGCCTTCAATGGCTTGCCTAGCCTTCATTGCCTTGCCTTCAATGGCTTGCCTTCAATGCCTTACCTTTAATGGCTAGTCTTACCTTCAATGGCTCGCCTTGCCTTCAGTGGCTTGTCTTGCCTTCAATGGCTTGCCTTCAATGGCTTGCCTTCAATGGCTTGCCTTGAATGGCTTGCCTTCAATGGATTGCCTTGAATGGCTTGCCTTGAATGGCTCGCCTTGCCTTTAGTGTCGCGCCTTGCCTTCAATGGCTCGTGTTTCCTTCGATGGCTTGCCTTCGTGGCTAGCCTTCAATGGCTCGCCTTGCCTTCAATGGCTCGCCTTGCCTTCAATGGCTCGCCTTGCCTTCAATGGCTCGCCTTGCCTTCAATGGCTCGCCTTGCCTTCAATGGCTTGTCTTGCCTTCAATGGCTTGCCTTCAATGGCTTGCCTTCAATGGCTTGCCTTCAATGGCTTGCCTTGCCTTCAATGGCTTGCCTTCAATGGCTTGCCTTGCCTTCAATGGCTTGCCATGCCTTCAGTGGCTTGCCTTGCCTTCAATGCCTTGCCTTCAATGGCTCCCCTTGCCTTCAATGGCTTGCCTTCAATGGCTTGCCTTCAATGGCTTGCCTCCAATGGCTTGCCTCCAATGGCTTGCCTTTAATGGCTTGCCTTCAATGGCTTGCCTTCAATGGCTCCCCTTGCCTTCAATGCCTAGCCTTCAATGGTTTGCCTTCAATGGCTCGCCTTGCCTTCAATGGCTTGCCTTCAAGGGCTCCCCTTGCCTTCAATGCCTTGCCTTCAATGGCTTGCCTTCAATGCCTTGCCTTCAATGGCTTGCCTTCAATGGCTTGCCTTCAATGGCTTGCCTTCAATGGCTTGCCTTGTCTTCAATGGCTTGCCTTGCCTTCAATGCCTTGTCTTGCCTTCAATGGCTTGCCTTGCCTTCAATGCCTTGTCTTGCCTTTAATGGCTCGCCTTGCCTTCAATGGCTTGCCTTCAATGGCTTGCCTTGCCTTCAATGCCTTGTCTTGCCTTCAATGGCTTGCCTTGCCTTCAATGCCTTGTCTTGCCTTCAATGGCTCGCCTTGCCTTCAATGGCTAGCCTTCAATGGTTTGCCATCAATGGCTCGCCTTGTCTTCAATGGCTTGCCTTCAATGGCTTGCCTTCAATGGCTCGCCTTGTCTTCAATGACTTGCCTTCAATGGCTCGCCTTGTCTTCAATGCCTTGTCTTCAATGCCTTGCCTTAAATGCTTTGCCTTCAATGGCTTGCCTTCAATGGCTTGCCTTCAATGGCTTGCCTTCAATGGCTTGCCTCCAATGGCTTGCCTTTAATTGCTTGCCTTCAATGGCTTGCCTTCAATGGCTTGCCTTGCCTTCATTGCCTTGCCTTCAATGGCTTGCCTTCAATGCCTTACCTTTAATGGCTAGTCTTGCCTTCAATGGCTCGCCTTGCCTTCAGTGGCTTGTCTTGCCTTCAATGGCTTGCCTTCAATGGCTTGCCTTCAATGGCTTGCCTTGAATGGCTCGCCTTGCCTTTAGTGTCGCGCCTTGCCTTCAATGGCTTGCCTTCAATGGCTTGCCTTCAATGGCTTGCCTTGCCTTCAATGGCTTGCCTTCAATGGCTTGCCTTGCCTTCAATGGCTTGCCATGCCTTCAATGGCTTGCCTTGCCTTCAATGCCTTGCCTTCAATGTCTTGCCTTCAATGGCTCCCCTTGCCTTCAATGGCTTGCCTTCAATGGCTTGCCTTCAATGGCTTGCCTCCAATGGCTTGCCTCCAATGGCTTGCCTTTAATGGCTTGCCTTCAATGGCTTGCCTTCAATGGCTCCCCTTGCCTTCAATGCCTAGCCTTCAATGGTTTGCCTTCAATGGCTCGCCTTGCCTTCAATGGCTTGCCTTCAAGGGCTCCCCTTGCCTTCAATGCCTTGCCTTCAATGGCTTGCCTTCAATGGCTTGCCTTCAATGGCTTGCCTTTAATGGCTTGCCTTCAATGGCTTGCCTTCAATGGCTCCCCTTGCCTTCAATGCCTTGCCTTCAATGGGTTGCCTTCAATGGCTTGCCTTCAATGGCTTGCCTTCAATGCCTTATCTTCAATGGCTTGTCTTCAATGGCTTGTCTTCAATGGCCTGTCTTCAATGGCTCGCCTTGCCTTCAATGCCTTGCCTTCAATGCCTTGCCTTCAATGGCTGGTCTTCAATGGCCTGTCTTCAATGGCTCGCCTTCAATGGCTCACCTTCAATGGCTTGCCGTCAATGGCTCGCCTTCAATGGCTTGTCTTCAATGGCTCGCCTTCAATGGCTTGCCTTCAATGGCTCGCCTTGCCTTCAGTGGCTCGCCTTGCCTTGAATGGCTCGTCTTTCCTTCAATGGCTCGCCTTCAATGGCTCGCCTTCAATGGCTTCCCTTGCCTTCAATGGCTCGCCTTGCCTTCAATGGCTTGCCTTCAATGGCTCGCCTTGCCTTCAATGCATTGCCTTCGATGCCTTGCCTTCAATGGCTCGCCTTGCCTTCAATGGCTTGCCTTCAATGGCTTGCCTTCAATGGCTTGCCTTCAATGGCTTGCCTTCAATGGCTTGCCTTCAATGGCTTGCCTTGCCTTCAATGGCTTGCCTTGCCTTCAATGCCTTGTCTTGCCTTCAATGGCTTGCCTTGCCTTCAATGCCTTGTCTTGCCTTCAATGGCTCGCCTTGCCTTCAATGGCTTGCCTTCAATGGCTTGCCTTCAATGGCTTGCCTTCAATGGCTTGCCTTGCCTTCAATGCCTTGTCTTGCCTTCAATGGCTTGCCTTGCCTTCAATGCCTTGTCTTGCCTTCAATGGCTCGCCTTGCCTTCAATGGCTAGCCTTCAATGGTTTGCCATCAATGGCTCGCCTTGTCTTCAATGGCTTGCCTTCAATGGCTTGCCTTCAATGGCTCGCCTTGTCTTCAATGACTTGCCTTCAATGGCTCGCCTTGTCTTCAATGCCTTGTCTTCAATGCCTTGCCTTAAATGCTTTGCCTTCAATGGCTTGCCTTCAAAGGCTTGCCTTCAATGGCTTGCCTTCAATGGCTTGCCTTCAATGGCTTGCCTCCAATGGCTTGCCTTTAATTGCTTGCCTTCAATGGCTTGCCTTCAATGGCTTGCCTTGCCTTCATTGCCTTGCCTTCAATGGCTTGCCTTCAATGCCTTAATGGCTAGTCTTGCCTTCAATGGCTCGCCTTGCCTTCAGTGGCTTGTCTTGCCTTCAATGGCTTGCCTTCAATGGCTTGCCTTCAATGGCTTGCCTTCAATGGCTTGCGTTGCCTTCAATGGCTTGCCTTGCCTTCAATGGCTTGCCTTGCCTTCAATGGCTTGCCATGCCTTCAATGGCTTGCCTTGCCTTCAATGCCTTGCCTTCAATGTCTTGCCTTCAATGGCTCCCCTTGCCTTCAATGGCTTGCCTTCAATGGCTTGCCTTCAATGGCTTGCCTCCAATGGCATGCCTCCAATGGCTTGCCTTTAATGGCTTGCCTTCAATGGCTTGCCTTCAATGGCTCCCCTTGCCTTCAATGCCTAGCCTTCAATGGTTTGCCTTCAATGGCTCGCCTTGCCTTCAATGGCTTGCCTTCAAGGGCTCCCCTTGCCTTCAATGCATTGCCTTCAATGGCTTGCCTTCAATGGCTTGCCTTCAATGGCTTGCCTTTAATGGCTTGCCTTCAATGGCTTGCCTTCAATGGCTCCCCTTGCCTTCAATGCCTTGTCTTCAATGGCTTGTCTTCAATGGCTTGTCTTCAATGGCCTATCTTCAATGGCTCGCCTTGCCTTCAATGCCTTGCCTTCAATGCCTTGCCTTCAATGGCTTGTCTTCAATGGCCTGTCTTCAATGGCTCGCCTTCAATGGCTCACCTTCAATGGCTTGCCGTCAATGGCTCGCCTTCAATGGCTTGTCTTCAATGGCTCGCCTTCAATGGCTTGCCTTCAATGGCTCGCCTGGACTTCAGTGGCTCGCCTTGCCTTGAATGGCTCGTCTTTCCTTCAATGGCTCGCCTTCAATGGCTCGCCTTCAATGGCTTCCCTTGCCTTCAATGGCTCGCCTTGCCTTCAATGGCTTGCCTTCAATGGCTCGCCTTGCCTTCAATGCATTGCGTTCGATGCCTTGCCTTCAATGGCTCGCCTTGCCTTCAATGGCTTGCCTTCAATGGCTTGCCTTCAATGGCTTGCCTTCAATGGCTTGCCTTCAATGGCTTGCCTTCAATGGCTTGCCTTGCCTTCAATGGATTGCCTTGCCTTCAATGCCTTGTCTTGCCTTCAATGGCTTGCCTTGCCTTCAATGCCTTGTCTTGCCTTCAATGGCTCGCCTTGCCTTCAATGGCTTGCCTTCAATGGCTTGCCTTCAATGGCTTGCCTTCAATGGCTTGCCTTCAATGGCTTGCCTTGCCTTCAATGCCTTGTCTTGCCTTCAATGGCTTGCCTTGCCTTCAATGCCTTGTCTTGCCTTCAATGGCTCGCCTTGCCTTCAATGGCTAGCCTTCAATGGTTTGCCATCAATGGCTCGCCTTGTCTTCAATGGCTTGCCTTCAATGGCTTGCCTTCAATGGCTCGCCTTGTCTTCAATGACTTGCCTTCAATGGCTCGCCTTGTCTTCAATGCCTTGTCTTCAATGCCTTGCCTTAAATGCTTTGCCTTCAATGGCTTGCCTTCAATGGCTTGCCTTCAATGGCTTGCCTTCAATGGTTGCCTCCAATGGCTTGCCTTTAATTGCTTACCTTCAATGGCTTGCCTTCAATGGCTTGCCTTGCCTTCATTGCCTTGCCTTCAATGGCTTGCCTTCAATGCCTTGCCTTTAATGGCTAGTCTTGCCTTCAATGGCTCGCCT
>NW_027601318.1:7500-12500 GCF_053455715.1 Rhinoraja longicauda
GGCGTACTTTAAAGTGCTGCAGCTCGAGCGCACCATGTGCGTGGGGAATTGTTAGCGGGGGCGTCGTTGTGCTGGGGGCTGACTGTCCCTAGTGGGTATAGGATAATGTTAATGTACGGGGATCGCTGGGCGGCACGGACTTGGAGGGCCGAAAAGGCCTGTTTCCGGCTGTATGTGTATGATATGATATGATATGATGCCTGCCTGCTCATTTGGTTCATGATGTCCACGCGGCAGGCGGAATATTTTAAAAGCACTGTTCTGTACGAAGTGCACAATGTCCGTTGGGGAAATGCAGCTGGGGGTCGGTCGACCGGCTGACGACGCCTGCCTGCCGATTTGGTTCACGATGTCCCCGCCGAAGGCGGCATACTTGAAAGTACCGCCGTTCGCGGCGCGCAATTTGCGGGGGGAGGAATTGTTAGTGCACGTCTGTGTGCTAGGTGACGATGCTTGCCGACTTGGTTCATGCCGTCCACGCCGAAGACGGCGCCGTTTAAAGTACTGCCGCTCGAGGTGCACAATTTGCGGGGGAATTGTTAATGGGCGTCGGCGTGCTGGGTGACGATGTGGAGATGTGGAACGCCGAGCCAGATCTATCTTATTTGTTTGCTTGGCCCACTGGACTTTGCATGGGCTTTGCAACACTGTGTGCTAGGTTAAATCACGGCCAATAGAGTGAGTGTTTTTAATGATCCTGATCTGATAAGGGGACTAGAGGTAAAAGAGCCGTTAGGAGGCAGTGATCACAACACGATAAGTTTTACTCTGCAAATGGAAAGGTAGAAGGGAAAATCGGAAGTGTCTGTATTACAGTATAGCAAAGGGGATTACAGAGGCATGAGGCGGGAGCTGGCCAAAATTGACTGGAAGGAGGCCCTAGCAGGGAAGACGGTAGAACAGCAATGGCAGGTATTCCAGGGAATAATGCAGAGGTTGCAGGATCAATTTATTCCAAAGAGGTGGAAAGACTCTAAGGGGAGTAAGAGACACCTGTGGCTGACAAGGGAAGTCAGGGACAGCATAAAAATTAAGGAGAGGAGGTATAACATAGCAAAGAAGAGTGGGAAGACAGAGGATTGGGACTCTTTTAAAGAGCAACAAAAGTTAACTAAAGAGGCAATGCGGGGAGAAAAGATGAGGTGCGAGGGTAAACTAGCCAATAATATAAAGGAGGATAGCAAAAGTTTTTTTAGGTACGTGAAGAGGGAAAAAATAGTCAAGGCAAATGTGGGTCCCTTGAAGACAGAAACGGGGGAATTTATTATGGGGAACAAAGAAATGGCAGACGAGTTAAACCGTTACTTTGGGTCTGTCTTCACTGAGGAAGATACACACAATCTCCCAAATGTTCTAGGGGCCGGAGAACCTAGGGTGATGGAGGAACTGAAGGAAATCCACATTAGGCAGGAAATGGTTTTGGGTAGACTGATGGGACTGAAGGCTGATAAATCCCCAGGGCCTGATGGTCTGCATCCCAGGGTACCTAAGGAGGTGGCTCTAGAAATAGTGGAAGCATTGGAGATCATTTTTCAATGTTCTATATAGATTCAGGATCAGTTCCTGTGGATTGGAGGATAGCAAATGTTATCCCACTTTTTAAGAAGGGAGGGAGAGAGAAAACGGGTAATTATAGACCAGTTAGTCTGACATCAGTGGTGGGGAAGATGCTGGAGTCAATTAGAAAAGACGAAATTGCTGAGCATTTGGATAGCAGTAACAGGATCATTGCGAGTCAGCATGGATTTACGAAGGGGAAATCATGCTTGACAAATCTACTGGAATGTTTTGAGGATGTAACTAGGAAAATTGACAGGGGAGAGTCAGTGGACGTGGTGTACCTCGACTTTCAGAAAGCCTTCGACAAGCTCCCACATAGGAGATTAGTGGGCAAAATTAGGGCACGTGGTATTGGGGGTAGGGTACTGACATGGATAGAAAATTGGTTGACAGACGGAAAGCAAAGAGTGGGTATAAATGGGTCCCTCTCGGAATGGCAGGCAGTGACCAGTGGGGTACCGCAAGGTTCGGTGCTGGGACCCCAGCTATTTACGATATGCATTAATGACTTAGACGGAGGGATTAAAAGTACCATTAGCAAATTTGCAGATGATACTAAGCTGGAGGGTAGTGTGAATTGTGAGGAAGATGCAATAAGGCTGCAGGATGACTTGGACAGGTTGTGTGAGTGGGCGGATACATGGCAGATGCAGTTTAATGTAGATAAGTGCGAGGTTATTCACTTTGGAAGTAAGAGTAGAAAGGCAGATTATTGTCTGAATGGTGTCAAGTTAGGAGGAGGGGGAGTTCAACGAGATCTGGATGTCCTAGTGCATCAGTCAATGAAAGGAAGCATGCAGGTACAGCAGGCAGTGAAGAAAGCCAATGGAATGTTGGCCTTCGTAACCAGAGGAGTTGAGTATAGGAGCAAAGAGGTCCTTCTACAGTTGTAGCGGGCCCTGGTGAGACCGCACCTGGAGTACTGTGTGCAGTTTTGGTCTCCAAATTTGAGGAAGGATATTCTTGCTATGGAGGGCGTGCAGCGTAGGTTCACTAGGTTAATTCCCGGAATGGCGGGACGGTCGTATGTTGAAAGGCTGGAGCGATTGGGCTTGTATACACTGGTATTTAGAAGAATGAGGGGGGATCTTATTGAAACATATACGATAATTAGGGGATTGGACACATTAGAGGCAGGAAACATGTTCCCAATGTTGGGGGAGTCCAGAACAAGGGGCCACCGTTTAAGAATAAGGGGTAGGCCATTTAGAACGGAGATGAGGAAGAACCTTTTCAGTCAGAGAGTGGTGAAGGTGTGGAATTCTCTGCCTCAGAAGGCAGTGGAGGCCAGTTCGTTGGATGCTTTCAAGAGAGAGCTGGATAGAGCTCTTAAGGATAACGGAGTGAGGGGGTATGGGGAGAAGGCAGGAACGGGGTACTGATTGAGAGTGATCAGCCATGATCGCATTGAATGGCGGTGCTGGCTCGAAGGGCTGAATGGCCGACTCCTGCACCTATTGTCTATTGTCTATTGTCTATAATCAACCACTTTATTTTGCCCGTCTTTGTGACTCCTCTTTGACACGTCGATCACCGCTGAGGCTGTTTTACCTGTTTCGCCTATGTACCGTAAGGTACACTCCTTACATTGAACTGCATACACCCCATTATTTCGCTCACGGGTTATCCTCTGTGCTATCCAGTCTCTCCTGTCACCCTGTTCTATGTTTTTGTCTATTACCCAGTGGGAGCAGGCCCCATATTGACATTAATTTGTAACCCTACTGCTCCCCTCGTCTGCTGGTTTTATCACCATCTCATGTTTATCCCTCAGCTCTGCCGTGGTCTCCCTCTCTTTTTTTCTGGTGAGGTTCGGCCTATCCTTTGTCATGGGCATATCCCAGGCTGTTTTAGTAACGTTCTTTTAAAACGTGTCGTGTTTGTTTGGCTTTACCCACGTTCCAGCATTAGAGGCCAATTTTTGCAATGTTTCCTGGGTGGGATTTGCCGGTTTTACAAATGGTGTCACTATCTCACCCTGCTTCCTGATACCCTTATGGGGTCGGCTCTGTTCTTGCAGAACCCTCGGGTGGTGCAGAGTCTGGGCCTTGTTATCAATATCTTGCCCTGCTTCCCGATACCCTTGCGGGTTCGGCTCTGTTCTTGCAGATCCCTCAGGTGGTGCAGAGTCTGGGCGGCATCGTCACCCAGCACACCGACGCCCACTGAAAATTACCCACGCACAGTGCGCGCCTGGAGCGGCAGTAGTTCAAACTACCCCTACCCCTACCCCTACCCCTACCGCTACCCCTACCCCTACCCCTAACCCTAACCCTAACCCTAACCCTAACCCTAACCCTAACCCTAACCCTAACCCTAACCCTAACCCTAACCCTAACCCTAACCCTAACCCTAACCCTAACCCTAACCCTAACCCTAACCCTGACCCTGACCCTAATGCAGGCAGAGTTATTTATAAAGTGGCCCAGACTCTGCACCACCTGAGGGTTTTGTAACAGAACCAACCCCATAAGGGTTTCAGGAAGCAGGGCAAGATATTGATAACAAGGCGCAGACTCTGCACCACCTCAGGGTTCTGCAAGAACAGAGCCGACCCCATAAGGGCATCAGGAATCAGGGCAAGATATTGATAAAATGGCCCAGACTCTGCACCACCTGAGGGTTCTGCAAGAACAGAGCCGACCCCATAAGGGCATCAGGAAGCAGGGCAAGATATTGGTAACAAGGCCCACGGGGAAGGCGGCATACTTTGGGGTTATTTTGTAGTGAGTTTTGAAGGCATGTGCTAGTGTTACGCATACCGAGGGCGCGCAAAGTTCGGCGCGCCCGGGCCAAAACGCCTCTGCTGGCCGCGGCCGAGTCGGCCGACGGATTGCCACGGACTTGCTTGACGACCTGTCACTCTCCGTGCATCGGTTGCACGCCCGGTTCGTCCTTTCCATTTGTTTCATGATGTACACGCGGCAGGCGGAATATTTTAAAAGCACTGTTCTGTTCGAAGTGCACAATGGCCGTTGGGGCAATGCAACTGGGGGTCGGTCGACCGGCTGACGACGCCTGCCTGCCGATTTGGTTCACGATGTCCCCGCCGAAGGCGGCATACTTGAAAGTACTGCCGTTCGCGGCGCGCAATTTGCAGGGGGGAGGAATTGTTAGTGGACGTCTGTGTGCTGGGTGACGATGCTTGCCGACTTGGTTCATGCCGTCCACGCCGAAGACGGCGCCGTTTAAAGTACTGCCGCTCGAGGTGCACAATTTGCGGGGGAATTGTTATTGGGCGTCGGCGTGCTGGGTGACGATGTGGAGATGAGGAACGCCGAGCCAGATCTATCTTATTTGTTTGCTTGGGCCACTGGACTTTGCATGGGCTTGGCATCATTGTGTGCTACGTTAAATCACGGCCAATTGAGTGAGTATTTTTTATTCAACCACTCTATTTTGCCCGTCTTTGTGACTCCTCTATGACACGCCGATCACCG
>NW_027601318.1:25000-32500 GCF_053455715.1 Rhinoraja longicauda
ATGGCTGCCTGCTCCTTTGGTTCACGATGTCCCCGCCGAAGGCGGCGAACTTTAAAGTACTGCAGCTCGAGCGCACAAGGTGCGCGGGGAATTGTTAGCGGCGCCGTGGTTGTGCTGGCGGTGACCATGGCTGCCTGCTCCTTTGGTTCACGATGTCCCCGCCGAAGGCGGCGTACTTTAAAGTACTGCAGCTCGAGCGCACAAGGTGCGCGGGGAATTGTTAGCGGCGCCGTGCTTGTGCTGGCGGTGACCATGGCTGCCTGCTCCTTTGGTTCACGATGTCCCCGCCGAAGGCGGCGTACTTTAAAGTACTGCAGCTCGAGCGCACAAGGTGCGCGGGGAATTGTTAGCGGCGCCGTGGTTGTGCTGGCGGTGACCATGGCTGCCTGCTCCTTTGGTTCACGATGTCCCCGCCGAAGGCGGCGTACTTTAAAGTACTGCAGCTCGAGCGCACAAGGTGCGCGGGGAATTGTTAGCGGCGCCGTGCTTGTGCTGGCGGTGACCATGGCTGCCTGCTCCTTTGGTTCACGATGTCCCCGCCGAAGGCGGCGTACTTTAAAGTACTGCAGCTCGAGCGCACAAGGTGCGCGTGGAATTGTTAGCGGCGCCGTGGTTGTGCTGGCGGTGACCATGGCTGCCTGCTCCTTTGGTTCACGATGTCCCCGCCGAAGGCGGCGTACTTTAAAGTACTGCAGCTCGAGCGCACAAGGTGCGCGGGGAATTGTTAGCGGCGCCGTCGTTGTGCTGGCGGTGACCATGGCTGCCTGCTCCTTTGGTTCACGATGTCCCCGCCGAAGGCGGCGTACTTTAAAGTGCTGCAGCTCGAGCGCACAAGGTGCGCGGGGAATTGTTAGCGGCGCCGTGGTTGTGCTGGCGGTGACCATGGCTGCCTGCTCCTTTGGTTCACGATGTCCCCGCCGAAGGCGGCGTACTTTAAAGTACTGCAGCTCGAGCGCACAAGGTGCGCGGGGAATTGTTAGCGGCGCCGTGGTTGTGCTGGCGGTGACCATGGCTGCCTGCTCCTTTGGTTCACGATGTCCCCGCCGAAGGCGGCGTACTTTAAAGTACTGCAGCTCGAGCGCACAAGGTGCGCGGGGAATTGTTAGCGGCGCCGTGCTTGTGCTGGCGGTGACCATGGCTGCCTGCTCCTTTGGTTCACGATGTCCCCGCCGAAGGCGGCGTACTTTAAAGTACTGCAGCTCGAGCGCACAAGGTGCGCGTGGAATTGTTAGCGGCGCCGTGGTTGTGCTGGCGGTGACCATGGCTGCCTGCTCCTTTGGTTCACGATGTCCCCGCCGAAGGCGGCGTACTTTAAAGTACTGCAGCTCGAGCGCACAAGGTGCGCGGGGAATTGTTAGCGGCGCCGTCGTTGTGCTGGCGGTGACCATGGCTGCCTGCTCCTTTGGTTCACGATGTCCCCGCCGAAGGCGGCGTACTTTAAAGTGCTGCAGCTCGAGCGCACCATGTGCGTGGGGAATTGTTAGCGGGGGCGTCGTTGTGCTGGGGGCTGACTGTCCCTAGTGGGTATAGGATAATGTTAATGTACGGGGATCGCTGGGCGGCACGGACTTGGAGGGCCGAAAAGGCCTGTTTCCGGCTGTATGTGTATGATATGATATGATATGATGCCTGCCTGCTCATTTGGTTCATGATGTCCACGCGGCAGGCGGAATATTTTAAAAGCACTGTTCTGTACGAAGTGCACAATGTCCGTTGGGGAAATGCAGCTGGGGGTCGGTCGACCGGCTGACGACGCCTGCCTGCCGATTTGGTTCACGATGTCCCCGCCGAAGGCGGCATACTTGAAAGTACCGCCGTTCGCGGCGCGCAATTTGCGGGGGGAGGAATTGTTAGTGCACGTCTGTGTGCTAGGTGACGATGCTTGCCGACTTGGTTCATGCCGTCCACGCCGAAGACGGCGCCGTTTAAAGTACTGCCGCTCGAGGTGCACAATTTGCGGGGGAATTGTTAATGGGCGTCGGCGTGCTGGGTGACGATGTGGAGATGTGGAACGCCGAGCCAGATCTATCTTATTTGTTTGCTTGGCCCACTGGACTTTGCATGGGCTTTGCAACACTGTGTGCTAGGTTAAATCACGGCCAATAGAGTGAGTGTTTTTAATGATCCTGATCTGATAAGGGGACTAGAGGTAAAAGAGCCGTTAGGAGGCAGTGATCACAACACGATAAGTTTTACTCTGCAAATGGAAAGGTAGAAGGGAAAATCGGAAGTGTCTGTATTACAGTATAGCAAAGGGGATTACAGAGGCATGAGGCGGGAGCTGGCCAAAATTGACTGGAAGGAGGCCCTAGCAGGGAAGACGGTAGAACAGCAATGGCAGGTATTCCAGGGAATAATGCAGAGGTTGCAGGATCAATTTATTCCAAAGAGGTGGAAAGACTCTAAGGGGAGTAAGAGACACCTGTGGCTGACAAGGGAAGTCAGGGACAGCATAAAAATTAAGGAGAGGAGGTATAACATAGCAAAGAAGAGTGGGAAGACAGAGGATTGGGACTCTTTTAAAGAGCAACAAAAGTTAACTAAAGAGGCAATGCGGGGAGAAAAGATGAGGTGCGAGGGTAAACTAGCCAATAATATAAAGGAGGATAGCAAAAGTTTTTTTAGGTACGTGAAGAGGGAAAAAATAGTCAAGGCAAATGTGGGTCCCTTGAAGACAGAAACGGGGGAATTTATTATGGGGAACAAAGAAATGGCAGACGAGTTAAACCGTTACTTTGGGTCTGTCTTCACTGAGGAAGATACACACAATCTCCCAAATGTTCTAGGGGCCGGAGAACCTAGGGTGATGGAGGAACTGAAGGAAATCCACATTAGGCAGGAAATGGTTTTGGGTAGACTGATGGGACTGAAGGCTGATAAATCCCCAGGGCCTGATGGTCTGCATCCCAGGGTACCTAAGGAGGTGGCTCTAGAAATAGTGGAAGCATTGGAGATCATTTTTCAATGTTCTATATAGATTCAGGATCAGTTCCTGTGGATTGGAGGATAGCAAATGTTATCCCACTTTTTAAGAAGGGAGGGAGAGAGAAAACGGGTAATTATAGACCAGTTAGTCTGACATCAGTGGTGGGGAAGATGCTGGAGTCAATTAGAAAAGACGAAATTGCTGAGCATTTGGATAGCAGTAACAGGATCATTGCGAGTCAGCATGGATTTACGAAGGGGAAATCATGCTTGACAAATCTACTGGAATGTTTTGAGGATGTAACTAGGAAAATTGACAGGGGAGAGTCAGTGGACGTGGTGTACCTCGACTTTCAGAAAGCCTTCGACAAGCTCCCACATAGGAGATTAGTGGGCAAAATTAGGGCACGTGGTATTGGGGGTAGGGTACTGACATGGATAGAAAATTGGTTGACAGACGGAAAGCAAAGAGTGGGTATAAATGGGTCCCTCTCGGAATGGCAGGCAGTGACCAGTGGGGTACCGCAAGGTTCGGTGCTGGGACCCCAGCTATTTACGATATGCATTAATGACTTAGACGGAGGGATTAAAAGTACCATTAGCAAATTTGCAGATGATACTAAGCTGGAGGGTAGTGTGAATTGTGAGGAAGATGCAATAAGGCTGCAGGATGACTTGGACAGGTTGTGTGAGTGGGCGGATACATGGCAGATGCAGTTTAATGTAGATAAGTGCGAGGTTATTCACTTTGGAAGTAAGAGTAGAAAGGCAGATTATTGTCTGAATGGTGTCAAGTTAGGAGGAGGGGGAGTTCAACGAGATCTGGATGTCCTAGTGCATCAGTCAATGAAAGGAAGCATGCAGGTACAGCAGGCAGTGAAGAAAGCCAATGGAATGTTGGCCTTCGTAACCAGAGGAGTTGAGTATAGGAGCAAAGAGGTCCTTCTACAGTTGTAGCGGGCCCTGGTGAGACCGCACCTGGAGTACTGTGTGCAGTTTTGGTCTCCAAATTTGAGGAAGGATATTCTTGCTATGGAGGGCGTGCAGCGTAGGTTCACTAGGTTAATTCCCGGAATGGCGGGACGGTCGTATGTTGAAAGGCTGGAGCGATTGGGCTTGTATACACTGGTATTTAGAAGAATGAGGGGGGATCTTATTGAAACATATACGATAATTAGGGGATTGGACACATTAGAGGCAGGAAACATGTTCCCAATGTTGGGGGAGTCCAGAACAAGGGGCCACCGTTTAAGAATAAGGGGTAGGCCATTTAGAACGGAGATGAGGAAGAACCTTTTCAGTCAGAGAGTGGTGAAGGTGTGGAATTCTCTGCCTCAGAAGGCAGTGGAGGCCAGTTCGTTGGATGCTTTCAAGAGAGAGCTGGATAGAGCTCTTAAGGATAACGGAGTGAGGGGGTATGGGGAGAAGGCAGGAACGGGGTACTGATTGAGAGTGATCAGCCATGATCGCATTGAATGGCGGTGCTGGCTCGAAGGGCTGAATGGCCGACTCCTGCACCTATTGTCTATTGTCTATTGTCTATAATCAACCACTTTATTTTGCCCGTCTTTGTGACTCCTCTTTGACACGTCGATCACCGCTGAGGCTGTTTTACCTGTTTCGCCTATGTACCGTAAGGTACACTCCTTACATTGAACTGCATACACCCCATTATTTCGCTCACGGGTTATCCTCTGTGCTATCCAGTCTCTCCTGTCACCCTGTTCTATGTTTTTGTCTATTACCCAGTGGGAGCAGGCCCCATATTGACATTAATTTGTAACCCTACTGCTCCCCTCGTCTGCTGGTTTTATCACCATCTCATGTTTATCCCTCAGCTCTGCCGTGGTCTCCCTCTCTTTTTTTCTGGTGAGGTTCGGCCTATCCTTTGTCATGGGCATATCCCAGGCTGTTTTAGTAACGTTCTTTTAAAACGTGTCGTGTTTGTTTGGCTTTACCCACGTTCCAGCATTAGAGGCCAATTTTTGCAATGTTTCCTGGGTGGGATTTGCCGGTTTTACAAATGGTGTCACTATCTCACCCTGCTTCCTGATACCCTTATGGGGTCGGCTCTGTTCTTGCAGAACCCTCGGGTGGTGCAGAGTCTGGGCCTTGTTATCAATATCTTGCCCTGCTTCCCGATACCCTTGCGGGTTCGGCTCTGTTCTTGCAGATCCCTCAGGTGGTGCAGAGTCTGGGCGGCATCGTCACCCAGCACACCGACGCCCACTGAAAATTACCCACGCACAGTGCGCGCCTGGAGCGGCAGTAGTTCAAACTACCCCTACCCCTACCCCTACCCCTACCGCTACCCCTACCCCTACCCCTAACCCTAACCCTAACCCTAACCCTAACCCTAACCCTAACCCTAACCCTAACCCTAACCCTAACCCTAACCCTAACCCTAACCCTAACCCTAACCCTAACCCTAACCCTAACCCTGACCCTGACCCTAATGCAGGCAGAGTTATTTATAAAGTGGCCCAGACTCTGCACCACCTGAGGGTTTTGTAACAGAACCAACCCCATAAGGGTTTCAGGAAGCAGGGCAAGATATTGATAACAAGGCGCAGACTCTGCACCACCTCAGGGTTCTGCAAGAACAGAGCCGACCCCATAAGGGCATCAGGAATCAGGGCAAGATATTGATAAAATGGCCCAGACTCTGCACCACCTGAGGGTTCTGCAAGAACAGAGCCGACCCCATAAGGGCATCAGGAAGCAGGGCAAGATATTGGTAACAAGGCCCACGGGGAAGGCGGCATACTTTGGGGTTATTTTGTAGTGAGTTTTGAAGGCATGTGCTAGTGTTACGCATACCGAGGGCGCGCAAAGTTCGGCGCGCCCGGGCCAAAACGCCTCTGCTGGCCGCGGCCGAGTCGGCCGACGGATTGCCACGGACTTGCTTGACGACCTGTCACTCTCCGTGCATCGGTTGCACGCCCGGTTCGTCCTTTCCATTTGTTTCATGATGTACACGCGGCAGGCGGAATATTTTAAAAGCACTGTTCTGTTCGAAGTGCACAATGGCCGTTGGGGCAATGCAACTGGGGGTCGGTCGACCGGCTGACGACGCCTGCCTGCCGATTTGGTTCACGATGTCCCCGCCGAAGGCGGCATACTTGAAAGTACTGCCGTTCGCGGCGCGCAATTTGCAGGGGGGAGGAATTGTTAGTGGACGTCTGTGTGCTGGGTGACGATGCTTGCCGACTTGGTTCATGCCGTCCACGCCGAAGACGGCGCCGTTTAAAGTACTGCCGCTCGAGGTGCACAATTTGCGGGGGAATTGTTATTGGGCGTCGGCGTGCTGGGTGACGATGTGGAGATGAGGAACGCCGAGCCAGATCTATCTTATTTGTTTGCTTGGGCCACTGGACTTTGCATGGGCTTGGCATCATTGTGTGCTACGTTAAATCACGGCCAATTGAGTGAGTATTTTTTATTCAACCACTCTATTTTGCCCGTCTTTGTGACTCCTCTATGACACGCCGATCACCGCTGACGTGTTAATCTGCGTGTTAGGTATCTCGGGGGTCAGTTGGACGGACAGATGTGTAAGGGTTTTGTTCGGAAGGATCGTTGAGTGTAAACGGTGAACGGGGGTTAAAGGCCCTGAGGTTTCAATCCTCTAAAGAATGTAAAAGGTCTGACGCGTTAGCTAGCAGCTAATGAGGTGAACCTAGCAGCTAATGAGGCTCTCTCTCTCTCACGGCCCCGGGACTCCCTCCCTCCCTCCTCCCTCTTGGAACCCTCCCTGCGTGGGGGGGGGGGGGGGGGGGGGGGGCACGAAGAAAAAGAGGGTATAAGAAGAATCCAGTGGAAGGAGTAGGGACTGGGGGCGAGGTCAGACAGCCTATCCGGCTAATAAAGCATCATGAGGTTAGGTATAAACTCTGATGACTGCATAAACTCGCCCCTAATGGGGGGGGGGGCACTCTCTCCCCCACCCCTCTCTCCCCAGTGCCACTCCCTCCGACCCCCCCCCCACTCTCTTCGTGTCGCTGGGCCCGCCCGGCACGGCCCCGAGGATCACTCCCCGCGCGGCAACGGGACACCGGGTCGCCGGGCCCGCAGGGTCGTCAGTCGGGCGGGGGGGGGGAGGGTGGCCATGCCAGCAGCAGGAGAGGTTTCCAACGAACCCGCGACCGCAGCAGGACCGCCCGCGGCAGACATTTGGACCCAGCGGGTCCGTTCGGGATGGTTGCCGGGCCCGCAGCAGAGGTTTCCTTCCACCCAACGGGGGGGGGGGGGGGGGGGCGGGGCTGCCCATCTTCCCGCTCGAAGCAACGGCCTCACCCTAACGGCCTCACCCTAACAACCCTCACCCTGACCCTAAACCGCTCGGTTCATGACTTCTCTCCGTTTGGTTCATGAATTCGCCATTTAGTTCACGACTTCTCCTGTTGGTTCCTGACTTCTACCTCGTGGTTCGTGATTCCGGCGGGTAGGTGGGGTGCCCGGATACTCTCGGCGAAAGGTGTTCAAGTGGCAACGGCGGTCCCGTAGATAAGACGGGTTCGGATGCTCGAGCGTGTCGAGTAAGCGCCGGATCGGCGCCGGGCGCCCCCGGCCGGC
>NW_027601318.1:45000-50000 GCF_053455715.1 Rhinoraja longicauda
CGATGTCCCCGCCGAAGGCGGCGTACTTTAAAGTACTGCAGCTCGAGCGCACAAGGTGCGCGGGGAATTGTTAGCGGCGCCGTGCTTGTGCTGGCGGTGACCATGGCTGCCTGCTCCTTTGGTTCACGATGTCCCCGCCGAAGGCGGCGTACTTTAAAGTACTGCAGCTCGAGCGCACAAGGTGCGCGTGGAATTGTTAGCGGCGCCGTGGTTGTGCTGGCGGTGACCATGGCTGCCTGCTCCTTTGGTTCACGATGTCCCCGCCGAAGGCGGCGTACTTTAAAGTACTGCAGCTCGAGCGCACAAGGTGCGCGGGGAATTGTTAGCGGCGCCGTCGTTGTGCTGGCGGTGACCATGGCTGCCTGCTCCTTTGGTTCACGATGTCCCCGCCGAAGGCGGCGTACTTTAAAGTGCTGCAGCTCGAGCGCACCATGTGCGTGGGGAATTGTTAGCGGGGGCGTCGTTGTGCTGGGGGCTGACTGTCCCTAGTGGGTATAGGATAATGTTAATGTACGGGGATCGCTGGGCGGCACGGACTTGGAGGGCCGAAAAGGCCTGTTTCCGGCTGTATGTGTATGATATGATATGATATGATGCCTGCCTGCTCATTTGGTTCATGATGTCCACGCGGCAGGCGGAATATTTTAAAAGCACTGTTCTGTACGAAGTGCACAATGTCCGTTGGGGAAATGCAGCTGGGGGTCGGTCGACCGGCTGACGACGCCTGCCTGCCGATTTGGTTCACGATGTCCCCGCCGAAGGCGGCATACTTGAAAGTACCGCCGTTCGCGGCGCGCAATTTGCGGGGGGAGGAATTGTTAGTGCACGTCTGTGTGCTAGGTGACGATGCTTGCCGACTTGGTTCATGCCGTCCACGCCGAAGACGGCGCCGTTTAAAGTACTGCCGCTCGAGGTGCACAATTTGCGGGGGAATTGTTAATGGGCGTCGGCGTGCTGGGTGACGATGTGGAGATGTGGAACGCCGAGCCAGATCTATCTTATTTGTTTGCTTGGCCCACTGGACTTTGCATGGGCTTTGCAACACTGTGTGCTAGGTTAAATCACGGCCAATAGAGTGAGTGTTTTTAATGATCCTGATCTGATAAGGGGACTAGAGGTAAAAGAGCCGTTAGGAGGCAGTGATCACAACACGATAAGTTTTACTCTGCAAATGGAAAGGTAGAAGGGAAAATCGGAAGTGTCTGTATTACAGTATAGCAAAGGGGATTACAGAGGCATGAGGCGGGAGCTGGCCAAAATTGACTGGAAGGAGGCCCTAGCAGGGAAGACGGTAGAACAGCAATGGCAGGTATTCCAGGGAATAATGCAGAGGTTGCAGGATCAATTTATTCCAAAGAGGTGGAAAGACTCTAAGGGGAGTAAGAGACACCTGTGGCTGACAAGGGAAGTCAGGGACAGCATAAAAATTAAGGAGAGGAGGTATAACATAGCAAAGAAGAGTGGGAAGACAGAGGATTGGGACTCTTTTAAAGAGCAACAAAAGTTAACTAAAGAGGCAATGCGGGGAGAAAAGATGAGGTGCGAGGGTAAACTAGCCAATAATATAAAGGAGGATAGCAAAAGTTTTTTTAGGTACGTGAAGAGGGAAAAAATAGTCAAGGCAAATGTGGGTCCCTTGAAGACAGAAACGGGGGAATTTATTATGGGGAACAAAGAAATGGCAGACGAGTTAAACCGTTACTTTGGGTCTGTCTTCACTGAGGAAGATACACACAATCTCCCAAATGTTCTAGGGGCCGGAGAACCTAGGGTGATGGAGGAACTGAAGGAAATCCACATTAGGCAGGAAATGGTTTTGGGTAGACTGATGGGACTGAAGGCTGATAAATCCCCAGGGCCTGATGGTCTGCATCCCAGGGTACCTAAGGAGGTGGCTCTAGAAATAGTGGAAGCATTGGAGATCATTTTTCAATGTTCTATATAGATTCAGGATCAGTTCCTGTGGATTGGAGGATAGCAAATGTTATCCCACTTTTTAAGAAGGGAGGGAGAGAGAAAACGGGTAATTATAGACCAGTTAGTCTGACATCAGTGGTGGGGAAGATGCTGGAGTCAATTAGAAAAGACGAAATTGCTGAGCATTTGGATAGCAGTAACAGGATCATTGCGAGTCAGCATGGATTTACGAAGGGGAAATCATGCTTGACAAATCTACTGGAATGTTTTGAGGATGTAACTAGGAAAATTGACAGGGGAGAGTCAGTGGACGTGGTGTACCTCGACTTTCAGAAAGCCTTCGACAAGCTCCCACATAGGAGATTAGTGGGCAAAATTAGGGCACGTGGTATTGGGGGTAGGGTACTGACATGGATAGAAAATTGGTTGACAGACGGAAAGCAAAGAGTGGGTATAAATGGGTCCCTCTCGGAATGGCAGGCAGTGACCAGTGGGGTACCGCAAGGTTCGGTGCTGGGACCCCAGCTATTTACGATATGCATTAATGACTTAGACGGAGGGATTAAAAGTACCATTAGCAAATTTGCAGATGATACTAAGCTGGAGGGTAGTGTGAATTGTGAGGAAGATGCAATAAGGCTGCAGGATGACTTGGACAGGTTGTGTGAGTGGGCGGATACATGGCAGATGCAGTTTAATGTAGATAAGTGCGAGGTTATTCACTTTGGAAGTAAGAGTAGAAAGGCAGATTATTGTCTGAATGGTGTCAAGTTAGGAGGAGGGGGAGTTCAACGAGATCTGGATGTCCTAGTGCATCAGTCAATGAAAGGAAGCATGCAGGTACAGCAGGCAGTGAAGAAAGCCAATGGAATGTTGGCCTTCGTAACCAGAGGAGTTGAGTATAGGAGCAAAGAGGTCCTTCTACAGTTGTAGCGGGCCCTGGTGAGACCGCACCTGGAGTACTGTGTGCAGTTTTGGTCTCCAAATTTGAGGAAGGATATTCTTGCTATGGAGGGCGTGCAGCGTAGGTTCACTAGGTTAATTCCCGGAATGGCGGGACGGTCGTATGTTGAAAGGCTGGAGCGATTGGGCTTGTATACACTGGTATTTAGAAGAATGAGGGGGGATCTTATTGAAACATATACGATAATTAGGGGATTGGACACATTAGAGGCAGGAAACATGTTCCCAATGTTGGGGGAGTCCAGAACAAGGGGCCACCGTTTAAGAATAAGGGGTAGGCCATTTAGAACGGAGATGAGGAAGAACCTTTTCAGTCAGAGAGTGGTGAAGGTGTGGAATTCTCTGCCTCAGAAGGCAGTGGAGGCCAGTTCGTTGGATGCTTTCAAGAGAGAGCTGGATAGAGCTCTTAAGGATAACGGAGTGAGGGGGTATGGGGAGAAGGCAGGAACGGGGTACTGATTGAGAGTGATCAGCCATGATCGCATTGAATGGCGGTGCTGGCTCGAAGGGCTGAATGGCCGACTCCTGCACCTATTGTCTATTGTCTATTGTCTATAATCAACCACTTTATTTTGCCCGTCTTTGTGACTCCTCTTTGACACGTCGATCACCGCTGAGGCTGTTTTACCTGTTTCGCCTATGTACCGTAAGGTACACTCCTTACATTGAACTGCATACACCCCATTATTTCGCTCACGGGTTATCCTCTGTGCTATCCAGTCTCTCCTGTCACCCTGTTCTATGTTTTTGTCTATTACCCAGTGGGAGCAGGCCCCATATTGACATTAATTTGTAACCCTACTGCTCCCCTCGTCTGCTGGTTTTATCACCATCTCATGTTTATCCCTCAGCTCTGCCGTGGTCTCCCTCTCTTTTTTTCTGGTGAGGTTCGGCCTATCCTTTGTCATGGGCATATCCCAGGCTGTTTTAGTAACGTTCTTTTAAAACGTGTCGTGTTTGTTTGGCTTTACCCACGTTCCAGCATTAGAGGCCAATTTTTGCAATGTTTCCTGGGTGGGATTTGCCGGTTTTACAAATGGTGTCACTATCTCACCCTGCTTCCTGATACCCTTATGGGGTCGGCTCTGTTCTTGCAGAACCCTCGGGTGGTGCAGAGTCTGGGCCTTGTTATCAATATCTTGCCCTGCTTCCCGATACCCTTGCGGGTTCGGCTCTGTTCTTGCAGATCCCTCAGGTGGTGCAGAGTCTGGGCGGCATCGTCACCCAGCACACCGACGCCCACTGAAAATTACCCACGCACAGTGCGCGCCTGGAGCGGCAGTAGTTCAAACTACCCCTACCCCTACCCCTACCCCTACCGCTACCCCTACCCCTACCCCTAACCCTAACCCTAACCCTAACCCTAACCCTAACCCTAACCCTAACCCTAACCCTAACCCTAACCCTAACCCTAACCCTAACCCTAACCCTAACCCTAACCCTAACCCTAACCCTAACCCTGACCCTGACCCTAATGCAGGCAGAGTTATTTATAAAGTGGCCCAGACTCTGCACCACCTGAGGGTTTTGTAACAGAACCAACCCCATAAGGGTTTCAGGAAGCAGGGCAAGATATTGATAACAAGGCGCAGACTCTGCACCACCTCAGGGTTCTGCAAGAACAGAGCCGACCCCATAAGGGCATCAGGAATCAGGGCAAGATATTGATAAAATGGCCCAGACTCTGCACCACCTGAGGGTTCTGCAAGAACAGAGCCGACCCCATAAGGGCATCAGGAAGCAGGGCAAGATATTGGTAACAAGGCCCACGGGGAAGGCGGCATACTTTGGGGTTATTTTGTAGTGAGTTTTGAAGGCATGTGCTAGTGTTACGCATACCGAGGGCGCGCAAAGTTCGGCGCGCCCGGGCCAAAACGCCTCTGCTGGCCGCGGCCGAGTCGGCCGACGGATTGCCACGGACTTGCTTGACGACCTGTCACTCTCCGTGCATCGGTTGCACGCCCGGTTCGTCCTTTCCATTTGTTTCATGATGTACACGCGGCAGGCGGAATATTTTAAAAGCACTGTTCTGTTCGAAGTGCACAATGGCCGTTGGGGCAATGCAACTGGGGGTCGGTCGACCGGCTGACGACGCCTGCCTGCCGATTTGGTTCACGATG
>NW_027601318.1:65000-70000 GCF_053455715.1 Rhinoraja longicauda
TCTGTATTACAGTATAGCAAAGGGGATTACAGAGGCATGAGGCGGGAGCTGGCCAAAATTGACTGGAAGGAGGCCCTAGCAGGGAAGACGGTAGAACAGCAATGGCAGGTATTCCAGGGAATAATGCAGAGGTTGCAGGATCAATTTATTCCAAAGAGGTGGAAAGACTCTAAGGGGAGTAAGAGACACCTGTGGCTGACAAGGGAAGTCAGGGACAGCATAAAAATTAAGGAGAGGAGGTATAACATAGCAAAGAAGAGTGGGAAGACAGAGGATTGGGACTCTTTTAAAGAGCAACAAAAGTTAACTAAAGAGGCAATGCGGGGAGAAAAGATGAGGTGCGAGGGTAAACTAGCCAATAATATAAAGGAGGATAGCAAAAGTTTTTTTAGGTACGTGAAGAGGGAAAAAATAGTCAAGGCAAATGTGGGTCCCTTGAAGACAGAAACGGGGGAATTTATTATGGGGAACAAAGAAATGGCAGACGAGTTAAACCGTTACTTTGGGTCTGTCTTCACTGAGGAAGATACACACAATCTCCCAAATGTTCTAGGGGCCGGAGAACCTAGGGTGATGGAGGAACTGAAGGAAATCCACATTAGGCAGGAAATGGTTTTGGGTAGACTGATGGGACTGAAGGCTGATAAATCCCCAGGGCCTGATGGTCTGCATCCCAGGGTACCTAAGGAGGTGGCTCTAGAAATAGTGGAAGCATTGGAGATCATTTTTCAATGTTCTATATAGATTCAGGATCAGTTCCTGTGGATTGGAGGATAGCAAATGTTATCCCACTTTTTAAGAAGGGAGGGAGAGAGAAAACGGGTAATTATAGACCAGTTAGTCTGACATCAGTGGTGGGGAAGATGCTGGAGTCAATTAGAAAAGACGAAATTGCTGAGCATTTGGATAGCAGTAACAGGATCATTGCGAGTCAGCATGGATTTACGAAGGGGAAATCATGCTTGACAAATCTACTGGAATGTTTTGAGGATGTAACTAGGAAAATTGACAGGGGAGAGTCAGTGGACGTGGTGTACCTCGACTTTCAGAAAGCCTTCGACAAGCTCCCACATAGGAGATTAGTGGGCAAAATTAGGGCACGTGGTATTGGGGGTAGGGTACTGACATGGATAGAAAATTGGTTGACAGACGGAAAGCAAAGAGTGGGTATAAATGGGTCCCTCTCGGAATGGCAGGCAGTGACCAGTGGGGTACCGCAAGGTTCGGTGCTGGGACCCCAGCTATTTACGATATGCATTAATGACTTAGACGGAGGGATTAAAAGTACCATTAGCAAATTTGCAGATGATACTAAGCTGGAGGGTAGTGTGAATTGTGAGGAAGATGCAATAAGGCTGCAGGATGACTTGGACAGGTTGTGTGAGTGGGCGGATACATGGCAGATGCAGTTTAATGTAGATAAGTGCGAGGTTATTCACTTTGGAAGTAAGAGTAGAAAGGCAGATTATTGTCTGAATGGTGTCAAGTTAGGAGGAGGGGGAGTTCAACGAGATCTGGATGTCCTAGTGCATCAGTCAATGAAAGGAAGCATGCAGGTACAGCAGGCAGTGAAGAAAGCCAATGGAATGTTGGCCTTCGTAACCAGAGGAGTTGAGTATAGGAGCAAAGAGGTCCTTCTACAGTTGTAGCGGGCCCTGGTGAGACCGCACCTGGAGTACTGTGTGCAGTTTTGGTCTCCAAATTTGAGGAAGGATATTCTTGCTATGGAGGGCGTGCAGCGTAGGTTCACTAGGTTAATTCCCGGAATGGCGGGACGGTCGTATGTTGAAAGGCTGGAGCGATTGGGCTTGTATACACTGGTATTTAGAAGAATGAGGGGGGATCTTATTGAAACATATACGATAATTAGGGGATTGGACACATTAGAGGCAGGAAACATGTTCCCAATGTTGGGGGAGTCCAGAACAAGGGGCCACCGTTTAAGAATAAGGGGTAGGCCATTTAGAACGGAGATGAGGAAGAACCTTTTCAGTCAGAGAGTGGTGAAGGTGTGGAATTCTCTGCCTCAGAAGGCAGTGGAGGCCAGTTCGTTGGATGCTTTCAAGAGAGAGCTGGATAGAGCTCTTAAGGATAACGGAGTGAGGGGGTATGGGGAGAAGGCAGGAACGGGGTACTGATTGAGAGTGATCAGCCATGATCGCATTGAATGGCGGTGCTGGCTCGAAGGGCTGAATGGCCGACTCCTGCACCTATTGTCTATTGTCTATTGTCTATAATCAACCACTTTATTTTGCCCGTCTTTGTGACTCCTCTTTGACACGTCGATCACCGCTGAGGCTGTTTTACCTGTTTCGCCTATGTACCGTAAGGTACACTCCTTACATTGAACTGCATACACCCCATTATTTCGCTCACGGGTTATCCTCTGTGCTATCCAGTCTCTCCTGTCACCCTGTTCTATGTTTTTGTCTATTACCCAGTGGGAGCAGGCCCCATATTGACATTAATTTGTAACCCTACTGCTCCCCTCGTCTGCTGGTTTTATCACCATCTCATGTTTATCCCTCAGCTCTGCCGTGGTCTCCCTCTCTTTTTTTCTGGTGAGGTTCGGCCTATCCTTTGTCATGGGCATATCCCAGGCTGTTTTAGTAACGTTCTTTTAAAACGTGTCGTGTTTGTTTGGCTTTACCCACGTTCCAGCATTAGAGGCCAATTTTTGCAATGTTTCCTGGGTGGGATTTGCCGGTTTTACAAATGGTGTCACTATCTCACCCTGCTTCCTGATACCCTTATGGGGTCGGCTCTGTTCTTGCAGAACCCTCGGGTGGTGCAGAGTCTGGGCCTTGTTATCAATATCTTGCCCTGCTTCCCGATACCCTTGCGGGTTCGGCTCTGTTCTTGCAGATCCCTCAGGTGGTGCAGAGTCTGGGCGGCATCGTCACCCAGCACACCGACGCCCACTGAAAATTACCCACGCACAGTGCGCGCCTGGAGCGGCAGTAGTTCAAAC
This sequence comes from Rhinoraja longicauda, assembly GCF_053455715.1. Lineage (NCBI taxonomy): Eukaryota > Metazoa > Chordata > Chondrichthyes > Rajiformes > Arhynchobatidae > Rhinoraja > Rhinoraja longicauda. The sequence goes on from NW_027601318.1 coordinate 67,972, forward strand.
TACCCCTACCCCTACCCCTACCCCTACCGCTACCCCTACCCCTACCCCTAACCCTAACCCTAACCCTAACCCTAACCCTAACCCTAACCCTAACCCTAACCCTAACCCTAACCCTAACCCTAACCCTAACCCTAACCCTAACCCTAACCCTAACCCTAACCCTAACCCTGACCCTGACCCTAATGCAGGCAGAGTTATTTATAAAGTGGCCCAGACTCTGCACCACCTGAGGGTTTTGTAACAGAACCAACCCCATAAGGGTTTCAGGAAGCAGGGCAAGATATTGATAACAAGGCGCAGACTCTGCACCACCTCAGGGTTCTGCAAGAACAGAGCCGACCCCATAAGGGCATCAGGAATCAGGGCAAGATATTGATAAAATGGCCCAGACTCTGCACCACCTGAGGGTTCTGCAAGAACAGAGCCGACCCCATAAGGGCATCAGGAAGCAGGGCAAGATATTGGTAACAAGGCCCACGGGGAAGGCGGCATACTTTGGGGTTATTTTGTAGTGAGTTTTGAAGGCATGTGCTAGTGTTACGCATACCGAGGGCGCGCAAAGTTCGGCGCGCCCGGGCCAAAACGCCTCTGCTGGCCGCGGCCGAGTCGGCCGACGGATTGCCACGGACTTGCTTGACGACCTGTCACTCTCCGTGCATCGGTTGCACGCCCGGTTCGTCCTTTCCATTTGTTTCATGATGTACACGCGGCAGGCGGAATATTTTAAAAGCACTGTTCTGTTCGAAGTGCACAATGGCCGTTGGGGCAATGCAACTGGGGGTCGGTCGACCGGCTGACGACGCCTGCCTGCCGATTTGGTTCACGATGTCCCCGCCGAAGGCGGCATACTTGAAAGTACTGCCGTTCGCGGCGCGCAATTTGCAGGGGGGAGGAATTGTTAGTGGACGTCTGTGTGCTGGGTGACGATGCTTGCCGACTTGGTTCATGCCGTCCACGCCGAAGACGGCGGCGCCGTTTAAAGTACTGCCGCTCGAGGTGCACAATTTGCGGGGGAATTGTTATTGGGCGTCGGCGTGCTGGGTGACGATGTGGAGATGAGGAACGCCGAGCCAGATCTATCTTATTTGTTTGCTTGGGCCACTGGACTTTGCATGGGCTTGGCATCATTGTGTGCTACGTTAAATCACGGCCAATTGAGTGAGTATTTTTTATTCAACCACTCTATTTTGCCCGTCTTTGTGACTCCTCTATGACACGCCGATCACCGCTGACGTGTTAATCTGCGTGTTAGGTATCTCGGGGGTCAGTTGGACGGACAGATGTGTAAGGGTTTTGTTCGGAAGGATCGTTGAGTGTAAACGGTGAACGGGGGTTAAAGGCCCTGAGGTTTCAATCCTCTAAAGAATGTAAAAGGTCTGACGCGTTAGCTAGCAGCTAATGAGGTGAACCTAGCAGCTAATGAGGCTCTCTCTCTCTCACGGCCCCGGGACTCCCTCCCTCCCTCCTCCCTCTTGGAACCCTCCCTGCGTGGGGGGGGGGGGGGGGGGGGGGGGGCACGAAGAAAAAGAGGGTATAAGAAGAATCCAGTGGAAGGAGTAGGGACTGGGGGCGAGGTCAGACAGCCTATCCGGCTAATAAAGCATCATGAGGTTAGGTATAAACTCTGATGACTGCATAAACTCGCCCCTAATGGGGGGGGGCACTCTCTCCCCCACCCCTCTCTCCCCAGTGCCACTCCCTCCGACCCCCCCCCCACTCTCTTCGTGTCGCTGGGCCCGCCCGGCACGGCCCCGAGGATCACTCCCCGCGCGGCAACGGGACACCGGGTCGCCGGGCCCGCAGGGTCGTCAGTCGGGCGGGGGGGGGGAGGGTGGCCATGCCAGCAGCAGGAGAGGTTTCCAACGAACCCGCGACCGCAGCAGGACCGCCCGCGGCAGACATTTGGACCCAGCGGGTCCGTTCGGGATGGTTGCCGGGCCCGCAGCAGAGGTTTCCTTCCACCCAACGGGGGGGGGGGGGGGGGGCGGGGCTGCCCATCTTCCCGCTCGAAGCAACGGCCTCACCCTAA
>NW_027601318.1:82500-90000 GCF_053455715.1 Rhinoraja longicauda
CGTGGTTGTGCTGGCGGTGACCATGGCTGCCTGCTCCTTTGGTTCACGATGTCCCCGCCGAAGGCGGCGTACTTTAAAGTACTGCAGCTCGAGCGCACAAGGTGCGCGGGGAATTGTTAGCGGCGCCGTGGTTGTGCTGGCGGTGACCATGGCTGCCTGCTCCTTTGGTTCACGATGTCCCCGCCGAAGGCGGCGTACTTTAAAGTACTGCAGCTCGAGCGCACAAGGTGCGCGGGGAATAGCGGCGCCGTGCTTGTGCTGGCGGTGACCATGGCTGCCTGCTCCTTTGGTTCACGATGTCCCCGCCGAAGGCGGCGTACTTTAAAGTACTGCAGCTCGAGCGCACAAGGTGCGCGTGGAATTGTTAGCGGCGCCGTGGTTGTGCTGGCGGTGACCATGGCTGCCTGCTCCTTTGGTTCACGATGTCCCCGCCGAAGGCGGCGTACTTTAAAGTACTGCAGCTCGAGCGCACAAGGTGCGCGGGGAATTGTTAGCGGCGCCGTGGTTGTGCTGGCGGTGACCATGGCTGCCTGCTCCTTTGGTTCACGATGTCCCCGCCGAAGGCGGCGTACTTTAAAGTGCTGCAGCTCGAGCGCACCATGTGCGTGGGGAATTGTTAGCGGGGGCGTCGTTGTGCTGGGGGCTGACTGTCCCTAGTGGGTATAGGATAATGTTAATGTACGGGGATCGCTGGGCGGCACGGACTTGGAGGGCCGAAAAGGCCTGTTTCCGGCTGTATGTGTATGATATGATATGATATGATGCCTGCCTGCTCATTTGGTTCATGATGTCCACGCGGCAGGCGGAATATTTTAAAAGCACTGTTCTGTACGAAGTGCACAATGTCCGTTGGGGAAATGCAGCTGGGGGTCGGTCGACCGGCTGACGACGCCTGCCTGCCGATTTGGTTCACGATGTCCCCGCCGAAGGCGGCATACTTGAAAGTACCGCCGTTCGCGGCGCGCAATTTGCGGGGGGAGGAATTGTTAGTGCACGTCTGTGTGCTAGGTGACGATGCTTGCCGACTTGGTTCATGCCGTCCACGCCGAAGACGGCGCCGTTTAAAGTACTGCCGCTCGAGGTGCACAATTTGCGGGGGAATTGTTAATGGGCGTCGGCGTGCTGGGTGACGATGTGGAGATGTGGAACGCCGAGCCAGATCTATCTTATTTGTTTGCTTGGCCCACTGGACTTTGCATGGGCTTTGCAACACTGTGTGCTAGGTTAAATCACGGCCAATAGAGTGAGTGTTTTTAATGATCCTGATCTGATAAGGGGACTAGAGGTAAAAGAGCCGTTAGGAGGCAGTGATCACAACACGATAAGTTTTACTCTGCAAATGGAAAGGTAGAAGGGAAAATCGGAAGTGTCTGTATTACAGTATAGCAAAGGGGATTACAGAGGCATGAGGCGGGAGCTGGCCAAAATTGACTGGAAGGAGGCCCTAGCAGGGAAGACGGTAGAACAGCAATGGCAGGTATTCCAGGGAATAATGCAGAGGTTGCAGGATCAATTTATTCCAAAGAGGTGGAAAGACTCTAAGGGGAGTAAGAGACACCTGTGGCTGACAAGGGAAGTCAGGGACAGCATAAAAATTAAGGAGAGGAGGTATAACATAGCAAAGAAGAGTGGGAAGACAGAGGATTGGGACTCTTTTAAAGAGCAACAAAAGTTAACTAAAGAGGCAATGCGGGGAGAAAAGATGAGGTGCGAGGGTAAACTAGCCAATAATATAAAGGAGGATAGCAAAAGTTTTTTTAGGTACGTGAAGAGGAAAAAAATAGTCAAGGCAAATGTGGGTCCCTTGAAGACAGAAACGGGGGAATTTATTATGGGGAACAAAGAAATGGCAGACGAGTTAAACCGTTACTTTGGGTCTGTCTTCACTGAGGAAGATACACACAATCTCCCAAATGTTCTAGGGGCCGGAGAACCTAGGGTGATGGAGGAACTGAAGGAAATCCACATTAGGCAGGAAATGGTTTTGGGTAGACTGATGGGACTGAAGGCTGATAAATCCCCAGGGCCTGATGGTCTGCATCCCAGGGTACCTAAGGAGGTGGCTCTAGAAATAGTGGAAGCATTGGAGATCATTTTTCAATGTTCTATATAGATTCAGGATCAGTTCCTGTGGATTGGAGGATAGCAAATGTTATCCCACTTTTTAAGAAGGGAGGGAGAGAGAAAACGGGTAATTATAGACCAGTTAGTCTGACATCAGTGGTGGGGAAGATGCTGGAGTCAATTAGAAAAGACGAAATTGCTGAGCATTTGGATAGCAGTAACAGGATCATTGCGAGTCAGCATGGATTTACGAAGGGGAAATCATGCTTGACAAATCTACTGGAATGTTTTGAGGATGTAACTAGGAAAATTGACAGGGGAGAGTCAGTGGACGTGGTGTACCTCGACTTTCAGAAAGCCTTCGACAAGCTCCCACATAGGAGATTAGTGGGCAAAATTAGGGCACGTGGTATTGGGGGTAGGGTACTGACATGGATAGAAAATTGGTTGACAGACGGAAAGCAAAGAGTGGGTATAAATGGGTCCCTCTCGGAATGGCAGGCAGTGACCAGTGGGGTACCGCAAGGTTCGGTGCTGGGACCCCAGCTATTTACGATATGCATTAATGACTTAGACGGAGGGATTAAAAGTACCATTAGCAAATTTGCAGATGATACTAAGCTGGAGGGTAGTGTGAATTGTGAGGAAGATGCAATAAGGCTGCAGGATGACTTGGACAGGTTGTGTGAGTGGGCGGATACATGGCAGATGCAGTTTAATGTAGATAAGTGCGAGGTTATTCACTTTGGAAGTAAGAGTAGAAAGGCAGATTATTGTCTGAATGGTGTCAAGTTAGGAGGAGGGGGAGTTCAACGAGATCTGGATGTCCTAGTGCATCAGTCAATGAAAGGAAGCATGCAGGTACAGCAGGCAGTGAAGAAAGCCAATGGAATGTTGGCCTTCGTAACCAGAGGAGTTGAGTATAGGAGCAAAGAGGTCCTTCTACAGTTGTAGCGGGCCCTGGTGAGACCGCACCTGGAGTACTGTGTGCAGTTTTGGTCTCCAAATTTGAGGAAGGATATTCTTGCTATGGAGGGCGTGCAGCGTAGGTTCACTAGGTTAATTCCCGGAATGGCGGGACGGTCGTATGTTGAAAGGCTGGAGCGATTGGGCTTGTATACACTGGTATTTAGAAGAATGAGGGGGGATCTTATTGAAACATATACGATAATTAGGGGATTGGACACATTAGAGGCAGGAAACATGTTCCCAATGTTGGGGGAGTCCAGAACAAGGGGCCACCGTTTAAGAATAAGGGGTAGGCCATTTAGAACGGAGATGAGGAAGAACCTTTTCAGTCAGAGAGTGGTGAAGGTGTGGAATTCTCTGCCTCAGAAGGCAGTGGAGGCCAGTTCGTTGGATGCTTTCAAGAGAGAGCTGGATAGAGCTCTTAAGGATAACGGAGTGAGGGGGTATGGGGAGAAGGCAGGAACGGGGTACTGATTGAGAGTGATCAGCCATGATCGCATTGAATGGCGGTGCTGGCTCGAAGGGCTGAATGGCCGACTCCTGCACCTATTGTCTATTGTCTATTGTCTATAATCAACCACTTTATTTTGCCCGTCTTTGTGACTCCTCTTTGACACGTCGATCACCGCTGAGGCTGTTTTACCTGTTTCCCCTATGTACCGTAAGGTACACTCCTTACATTGAACTGCATACACCCCATTATTTCGCTCACGGGTTATCCTCTGTGCTATCCAGTCTCTCCTGTCACCCTGTTCTATGTTTTTGTCTATTACCCAGTGGGAGCAGGCCCCATATTGACATTAATTTGTAACCCTACTGCTCCCCTCGTCTGCTGGTTTTATCACCATCTCATGTTTATCCCTCAGCTCTGCCGTGGTCTCCCTCTCTTTTTTTCTGGTGAGGTTCGGCCTATCCTTTGTCATGGGCATATCCCAGGCTGTTTTAGTAACGTTCTTTTAAAACGTGTCGTGTTTGTTTGGCTTTACCCACGTTCCAGCATTAGAGGCCAATTTTTGCAATGTTTCCTGGGTGGGATTTGCCGGTTTTACAAATGGTGTCACTATCTCACCCTGCTTCCTGATACCCTTATGGGGTCGGCTCTGTTCTTGCAGAACCCTCGGGTGGTGCAGAGTCTGGGCCTTGTTATCAATATCTTGCCCTGCTTCCCGATACCCTTGCGGGTTCGGCTCTGTTCTTGCAGATCCCTCAGGTGGTGCAGAGTCTGGGCGGCATCGTCACCCAGCACACCGACGCCCACTGAAAATTACCCACGCACAGTGCGCGCCTGGAGCGGCAGTAGTTCAAACTACCCCTACCCCTACCCCTACCCCTACCGCTACCCCTACCCCTACCCCTACCCCTAACCCTAACCCTAACCCTAACCCTAACCCTAACCCTAACCCTAACCCTAACCCTAACCCTAACCCTAACCCTAACCCTAACCCTAACCCTAACCCTAACCCTAACCCTAACCCTAACCCTAACCCTGACCCTAATGCAGGCAGAGTTATTTATAAAGTGGCCCAGACTCTGCACCACCTGAGGGTTTTGTAACAGAACCAACCCCATAAGGGTTTCAGGAAGCAGGGCAAGATATTGATAACAAGGCGCAGACTCTGCACCACCTCAGGGTTCTGCAAGAACAGAGCCGACCCCATAAGGGCATCAGGAATCAGGGCAAGATATTGATAAAATGGCCCAGACTCTGCACCACCTGAGGGTTCTGCAAGAACAGAGCCGACCCCATAAGGGCATCAGGAAGCAGGGCAAGATATTGGTAACAAGGCCCACGGGGAAGGCGGCATACTTTGGGGTTATTTTGTAGTGAGTTTTGAAGGCATGTGCTAGTGTTACGCATACCGAGGGCGCGCAAAGTTCGGCGCGCCCGGGCCAAAACGCCTCTGCTGGCCGCGGCCGAGTCGGCCGACGGATTGCCACGGACTTGCTTGACGACCTGTCACTCTCCGTGCATCGGTTGCACGCCCGGTTCGTCCTTTCCATTTGTTTCATGATGTACACGCGGCAGGCGGAATATTTTAAAAGCACTGTTCTGTTCGAAGTGCACAATGGCCGTTGGGGCAATGCAACTGGGGGTCGGTCGACCGGCTGACGACGCCTGCCTGCCGATTTGGTTCACGATGTCCCCGCCGAAGGCGGCATACTTGAAAGTACTGCCGTTCGCGGCGCGCAATTTGCAGGGGGGAGGAATTGTTAGTGGACGTCTGTGTGCTGGGTGACGATGCTTGCCGACTTGGTTCATGCCGTCCACGCCGAAGACGGCGCCGTTTAAAGTACTGCCGCTCGAGGTGCACAATTTGCGGGGGAATTGTTATTGGGCGTCGGCGTGCTGGGTGACGATGTGGAGATGAGGAACGCCGAGCCAGATCTATCTTATTTGTTTGCTTGGGCCACTGGACTTTGCATGGGCTTTGCATCATTGTGTGCTACGTTAAATCACGGCCAATTGAGTGAGTATTTTTTATTCAACCACTCTATTTTGCCCGTCTTTGTGACTCCTCTATGACACGCCGATCACCGCTGACGTGTTAATCTGCGTGTTAGGTATCTCGGGGGTCAGTTGGACGGACAGATGTGTAAGGGTTTTGTTCGGAAGGATCGTTGAGTGTAAACGGTGAACGGGGGTTAAAGGCCCTGAGGTTTCAATCCTCTAAAGAATGTAAAAGGTCTGACGCGTTAGCTAGCAGCTAATGAGGTGAACCTAGCAGCTAATGAGGCTCTCTCTCTCTCTCACGGCCCCGGGACTCCCTCCCTCCCTCCTCCCTCTTGGAACCCTCCCTGCGTGGGGGGGGGGGGGGCACGAAGAAAAAGAGGGTATAAGAAGAATCCAGTGGAAGGAGTAGGGACTGGGGGCGAGGTCAGACAGCCTATCCGGCTAATAAAGCATCATGAGGTTAGGTATAAACTCTGATGACTGCATAAACTCGCCCCTAATGGGGGGGGGGGGGGGGGGGGGGCACTCTCTCCCCCACCCCTCTCTCCCCAGTGCCACTCCCTCCGACCCCCCCCCCACTCTCTTCGTGTCGCTGGGCCCGCCCGGCACGGCCCCGAGGATCACTCCCCGCGCGGCAACGGGACACCGGGTCGCCGGGCCCGCAGGGTCGTCAGTCGGGCGGGGGGGGGAGGGTGGCCATGCCAGCAGCAGGAGAGGTTTCCAACGAACCCGCGACCGCAGCAGGACCGCCCGCGGCAGACATTTGGACCCAGCGGGTCCGTTCGGGATGGTTGCCGGGCCCGCAGCAGAGGTTTCCTTCCACCCAACGGGGGGGGGGGGGGGGGGGGGGGGGCGGGGCTGCCCATCTTCCCGCTCGAAGCAACGGCCTCACCCTAACGGCCTCACCCTAACAACCCTCACCCTGACCCTAAACCGCTCGGTTCATGACTTCTCTCCGTTTGGTTCATGAATTCGCCATTTAGTTCACGACTTCTCCTGTTGGTTCCTGACTTCTACCTCGTGGTTCGTGATTCCGGCGGGTAGGTGGGGTGCCCGGATACTCTCGGCGAAAGGTGTTCAAGTGGCAACGGCGGTCCCGTAGATAAGACGGGTTCGGATGCTCGAGCGTGTCGAGTAAGCGCCGGATCGGCGCCGGGCGCCCCCGGCCGGCTGGCTTGCCCCCCACCCCCCCCCCCCCCTGGCGGCAGAAACGTGTATCGCGCCAGTGCCGCCGCTGAGGTCGAGATTGGCCGCCTCGACCGTTCGAAGCGTCGCAATTCCGGCGGGACTTCCGAACGCTCGTACCGCCAAGTCATCCGCGACATTCGAGAATTGCACTAAGTCCGAAAGCTGGCGTCGCTTCTTTTTTGCCCGCCGCAGGTTAACGATTTGACGGCGGAAGTCGAGGAGGTCCGATGTGCGGCCTTCAGCGGGGCCGCGGCGCGCCTTTCCCGCCAGGCCTATCGGCCCGTCTCCCGCCGGCCAGAAAATGGCATTTCTTGTCCGGGCGGTCCCGATCACGGTTAACGACTTACCACCGGAAGTCTCTATGACCCCGCAGTTTGCGGCCCCGCGGCGGGCGTCAGTGCGACACGACCGGACGGACGACCGGGCCGACCGACTCCCGCCGACCTCAAAACGGTTTGTTTTGCGCGAAGATGGAGGTGGCGTGCCCGGAGATTTTCGGGAACACGATTTTCAGAGACACTTAGAAAAGATTGTGTGGTGAGGTGCAAAAATGTCAGGGAAGAAACCGAAGGGACACAAAAAGATCGGTAAAAGTAGCGCGACTCTGGGCGAGAGTCGGCGGACTCATTGACGGACATTGGTAATACAGTGAGAGTATTTTTTGCACCGAGTTCGAAGTGTGTGCCGGGCAGGCACCGAACCCCACCGAGACTGGCCCAGGCTGTGTGTCCTCTTGGAAAAACCCTCTGTTTCCGATCGATCTGGTGCCGCGTGTCTCACCGCAGGAGAGGCCGAGCGGGCCAGCGGACAAACAAAGGCCGCTGGTG
>NW_027601318.1:102500-107500 GCF_053455715.1 Rhinoraja longicauda
GGCAGTGATCACAACACGATAAGTTTTACTCTGCAAATGGAAAGGTAGAAGGGAAAATCGGAAGTGTCTGTATTACAGTATAGCAAAGGGGATTACAGAGGCATGAGGCGGGAGCTGGCCAAAATTGACTGGAAGGAGGCCCTAGCAGGGAAGACGGTAGAACAGCAATGGCAGGTATTCCAGGGAATAATGCAGAGGTTGCAGGATCAATTTATTCCAAAGAGGTGGAAAGACTCTAAGGGGAGTAAGAGACACCTGTGGCTGACAAGGGAAGTCAGGGACAGCATAAAAATTAAGGAGAGGAGGTATAACATAGCAAAGAAGAGTGGGAAGACAGAGGATTGGGACTCTTTTAAAGAGCAACAAAAGTTAACTAAAGAGGCAATGCGGGGAGAAAAGATGAGGTGCGAGGGTAAACTAGCCAATAATATAAAGGAGGATAGCAAAAGTTTTTTTAGGTACGTGAAGAGGAAAAAAATAGTCAAGGCAAATGTGGGTCCCTTGAAGACAGAAACGGGGGAATTTATTATGGGGAACAAAGAAATGGCAGACGAGTTAAACCGTTACTTTGGGTCTGTCTTCACTGAGGAAGATACACACAATCTCCCAAATGTTCTAGGGGCCGGAGAACCTAGGGTGATGGAGGAACTGAAGGAAATCCACATTAGGCAGGAAATGGTTTTGGGTAGACTGATGGGACTGAAGGCTGATAAATCCCCAGGGCCTGATGGTCTGCATCCCAGGGTACCTAAGGAGGTGGCTCTAGAAATAGTGGAAGCATTGGAGATCATTTTTCAATGTTCTATATAGATTCAGGATCAGTTCCTGTGGATTGGAGGATAGCAAATGTTATCCCACTTTTTAAGAAGGGAGGGAGAGAGAAAACGGGTAATTATAGACCAGTTAGTCTGACATCAGTGGTGGGGAAGATGCTGGAGTCAATTAGAAAAGACGAAATTGCTGAGCATTTGGATAGCAGTAACAGGATCATTGCGAGTCAGCATGGATTTACGAAGGGGAAATCATGCTTGACAAATCTACTGGAATGTTTTGAGGATGTAACTAGGAAAATTGACAGGGGAGAGTCAGTGGACGTGGTGTACCTCGACTTTCAGAAAGCCTTCGACAAGCTCCCACATAGGAGATTAGTGGGCAAAATTAGGGCACGTGGTATTGGGGGTAGGGTACTGACATGGATAGAAAATTGGTTGACAGACGGAAAGCAAAGAGTGGGTATAAATGGGTCCCTCTCGGAATGGCAGGCAGTGACCAGTGGGGTACCGCAAGGTTCGGTGCTGGGACCCCAGCTATTTACGATATGCATTAATGACTTAGACGGAGGGATTAAAAGTACCATTAGCAAATTTGCAGATGATACTAAGCTGGAGGGTAGTGTGAATTGTGAGGAAGATGCAATAAGGCTGCAGGATGACTTGGACAGGTTGTGTGAGTGGGCGGATACATGGCAGATGCAGTTTAATGTAGATAAGTGCGAGGTTATTCACTTTGGAAGTAAGAGTAGAAAGGCAGATTATTGTCTGAATGGTGTCAAGTTAGGAGGAGGGGGAGTTCAACGAGATCTGGATGTCCTAGTGCATCAGTCAATGAAAGGAAGCATGCAGGTACAGCAGGCAGTGAAGAAAGCCAATGGAATGTTGGCCTTCGTAACCAGAGGAGTTGAGTATAGGAGCAAAGAGGTCCTTCTACAGTTGTAGCGGGCCCTGGTGAGACCGCACCTGGAGTACTGTGTGCAGTTTTGGTCTCCAAATTTGAGGAAGGATATTCTTGCTATGGAGGGCGTGCAGCGTAGGTTCACTAGGTTAATTCCCGGAATGGCGGGACGGTCGTATGTTGAAAGGCTGGAGCGATTGGGCTTGTATACACTGGTATTTAGAAGAATGAGGGGGGATCTTATTGAAACATATACGATAATTAGGGGATTGGACACATTAGAGGCAGGAAACATGTTCCCAATGTTGGGGGAGTCCAGAACAAGGGGCCACCGTTTAAGAATAAGGGGTAGGCCATTTAGAACGGAGATGAGGAAGAACCTTTTCAGTCAGAGAGTGGTGAAGGTGTGGAATTCTCTGCCTCAGAAGGCAGTGGAGGCCAGTTCGTTGGATGCTTTCAAGAGAGAGCTGGATAGAGCTCTTAAGGATAACGGAGTGAGGGGGTATGGGGAGAAGGCAGGAACGGGGTACTGATTGAGAGTGATCAGCCATGATCGCATTGAATGGCGGTGCTGGCTCGAAGGGCTGAATGGCCGACTCCTGCACCTATTGTCTATTGTCTATTGTCTATAATCAACCACTTTATTTTGCCCGTCTTTGTGACTCCTCTTTGACACGTCGATCACCGCTGAGGCTGTTTTACCTGTTTCCCCTATGTACCGTAAGGTACACTCCTTACATTGAACTGCATACACCCCATTATTTCGCTCACGGGTTATCCTCTGTGCTATCCAGTCTCTCCTGTCACCCTGTTCTATGTTTTTGTCTATTACCCAGTGGGAGCAGGCCCCATATTGACATTAATTTGTAACCCTACTGCTCCCCTCGTCTGCTGGTTTTATCACCATCTCATGTTTATCCCTCAGCTCTGCCGTGGTCTCCCTCTCTTTTTTTCTGGTGAGGTTCGGCCTATCCTTTGTCATGGGCATATCCCAGGCTGTTTTAGTAACGTTCTTTTAAAACGTGTCGTGTTTGTTTGGCTTTACCCACGTTCCAGCATTAGAGGCCAATTTTTGCAATGTTTCCTGGGTGGGATTTGCCGGTTTTACAAATGGTGTCACTATCTCACCCTGCTTCCTGATACCCTTATGGGGTCGGCTCTGTTCTTGCAGAACCCTCGGGTGGTGCAGAGTCTGGGCCTTGTTATCAATATCTTGCCCTGCTTCCCGATACCCTTGCGGGTTCGGCTCTGTTCTTGCAGATCCCTCAGGTGGTGCAGAGTCTGGGCGGCATCGTCACCCAGCACACCGACGCCCACTGAAAATTACCCACGCACAGTGCGCGCCTGGAGCGGCAGTAGTTCAAACTACCCCTACCCCTACCCCTACCCCTACCGCTACCCCTACCCCTACCCCTACCCCTAACCCTAACCCTAACCCTAACCCTAACCCTAACCCTAACCCTAACCCTAACCCTAACCCTAACCCTAACCCTAACCCTAACCCTAACCCTAACCCTAACCCTAACCCTAACCCTAACCCTAACCCTGACCCTAATGCAGGCAGAGTTATTTATAAAGTGGCCCAGACTCTGCACCACCTGAGGGTTTTGTAACAGAACCAACCCCATAAGGGTTTCAGGAAGCAGGGCAAGATATTGATAACAAGGCGCAGACTCTGCACCACCTCAGGGTTCTGCAAGAACAGAGCCGACCCCATAAGGGCATCAGGAATCAGGGCAAGATATTGATAAAATGGCCCAGACTCTGCACCACCTGAGGGTTCTGCAAGAACAGAGCCGACCCCATAAGGGCATCAGGAAGCAGGGCAAGATATTGGTAACAAGGCCCACGGGGAAGGCGGCATACTTTGGGGTTATTTTGTAGTGAGTTTTGAAGGCATGTGCTAGTGTTACGCATACCGAGGGCGCGCAAAGTTCGGCGCGCCCGGGCCAAAACGCCTCTGCTGGCCGCGGCCGAGTCGGCCGACGGATTGCCACGGACTTGCTTGACGACCTGTCACTCTCCGTGCATCGGTTGCACGCCCGGTTCGTCCTTTCCATTTGTTTCATGATGTACACGCGGCAGGCGGAATATTTTAAAAGCACTGTTCTGTTCGAAGTGCACAATGGCCGTTGGGGCAATGCAACTGGGGGTCGGTCGACCGGCTGACGACGCCTGCCTGCCGATTTGGTTCACGATGTCCCCGCCGAAGGCGGCATACTTGAAAGTACTGCCGTTCGCGGCGCGCAATTTGCAGGGGGGAGGAATTGTTAGTGGACGTCTGTGTGCTGGGTGACGATGCTTGCCGACTTGGTTCATGCCGTCCACGCCGAAGACGGCGCCGTTTAAAGTACTGCCGCTCGAGGTGCACAATTTGCGGGGGAATTGTTATTGGGCGTCGGCGTGCTGGGTGACGATGTGGAGATGAGGAACGCCGAGCCAGATCTATCTTATTTGTTTGCTTGGGCCACTGGACTTTGCATGGGCTTTGCATCATTGTGTGCTACGTTAAATCACGGCCAATTGAGTGAGTATTTTTTATTCAACCACTCTATTTTGCCCGTCTTTGTGACTCCTCTATGACACGCCGATCACCGCTGACGTGTTAATCTGCGTGTTAGGTATCTCGGGGGTCAGTTGGACGGACAGATGTGTAAGGGTTTTGTTCGGAAGGATCGTTGAGTGTAAACGGTGAACGGGGGTTAAAGGCCCTGAGGTTTCAATCCTCTAAAGAATGTAAAAGGTCTGACGCGTTAGCTAGCAGCTAATGAGGTGAACCTAGCAGCTAATGAGGCTCTCTCTCTCTCTCACGGCCCCGGGACTCCCTCCCTCCCTCCTCCCTCTTGGAACCCTCCCTGCGTGGGGGGGGGGGGGCACGAAGAAAAAGAGGGTATAAGAAGAATCCAGTGGAAGGAGTAGGGACTGGGGGCGAGGTCAGACAGCCTATCCGGCTAATAAAGCATCATGAGGTTAGGTATAAACTCTGATGACTGCATAAACTCGCCCCTAATGGGGGGGGGGGGGGGGGGGGCACTCTCTCCCCCACCCCTCTCTCCCCAGTGCCACTCCCTCCGACCCCCCCCCCACTCTCTTCGTGTCGCTGGGCCCGCCCGGCACGGCCCCGAGGATCACTCCCCGCGCGGCAACGGGACACCGGGTCGCCGGGCCCGCAGGGTCGTCAGTCGGGCGGGGGGGGGAGGGTGGCCATGCCAGCAGCAGGAGAGGTTTCCAACGAACCCGCGACCGCAGCAGGACCGCCCGCGGCAGACATTTGGACCCAGCGGGTCCGTTCGGGATGGTTGCCGGGCCCGCAGCAGAGGTTTCCTTCC
>NW_027601318.1:120000-125000 GCF_053455715.1 Rhinoraja longicauda
TTGCGGGGGAATTGTTAATGGGCGTCGGCGTGCTGGGTGACGATGTGGAGATGTGGAACGCCGAGCCAGATCTATCTTATTTGTTTGCTTGGCCCACTGGACTTTGCATGGGCTTTGCAACACTGTGTGCTAGGTTAAATCACGGCCAATAGAGTGAGTGTTTTTAATGATCCTGATCTGATAAGGGGACTAGAGGTAAAAGAGCCGTTAGGAGGCAGTGATCACAACACGATAAGTTTTACTCTGCAAATGGAAAGGTAGAAGGGAAAATCGGAAGTGTCTGTATTACAGTATAGCAAAGGGGATTACAGAGGCATGAGGCGGGAGCTGGCCAAAATTGACTGGAAGGAGGCCCTAGCAGGGAAGACGGTAGAACAGCAATGGCAGGTATTCCAGGGAATAATGCAGAGGTTGCAGGATCAATTTATTCCAAAGAGGTGGAAAGACTCTAAGGGGAGTAAGAGACACCTGTGGCTGACAAGGGAAGTCAGGGACAGCATAAAAATTAAGGAGAGGAGGTATAACATAGCAAAGAAGAGTGGGAAGACAGAGGATTGGGACTCTTTTAAAGAGCAACAAAAGTTAACTAAAGAGGCAATGCGGGGAGAAAAGATGAGGTGCGAGGGTAAACTAGCCAATAATATAAAGGAGGATAGCAAAAGTTTTTTTAGGTACGTGAAGAGGAAAAAAATAGTCAAGGCAAATGTGGGTCCCTTGAAGACAGAAACGGGGGAATTTATTATGGGGAACAAAGAAATGGCAGACGAGTTAAACCGTTACTTTGGGTCTGTCTTCACTGAGGAAGATACACACAATCTCCCAAATGTTCTAGGGGCCGGAGAACCTAGGGTGATGGAGGAACTGAAGGAAATCCACATTAGGCAGGAAATGGTTTTGGGTAGACTGATGGGACTGAAGGCTGATAAATCCCCAGGGCCTGATGGTCTGCATCCCAGGGTACCTAAGGAGGTGGCTCTAGAAATAGTGGAAGCATTGGAGATCATTTTTCAATGTTCTATATAGATTCAGGATCAGTTCCTGTGGATTGGAGGATAGCAAATGTTATCCCACTTTTTAAGAAGGGAGGGAGAGAGAAAACGGGTAATTATAGACCAGTTAGTCTGACATCAGTGGTGGGGAAGATGCTGGAGTCAATTAGAAAAGACGAAATTGCTGAGCATTTGGATAGCAGTAACAGGATCATTGCGAGTCAGCATGGATTTACGAAGGGGAAATCATGCTTGACAAATCTACTGGAATGTTTTGAGGATGTAACTAGGAAAATTGACAGGGGAGAGTCAGTGGACGTGGTGTACCTCGACTTTCAGAAAGCCTTCGACAAGCTCCCACATAGGAGATTAGTGGGCAAAATTAGGGCACGTGGTATTGGGGGTAGGGTACTGACATGGATAGAAAATTGGTTGACAGACGGAAAGCAAAGAGTGGGTATAAATGGGTCCCTCTCGGAATGGCAGGCAGTGACCAGTGGGGTACCGCAAGGTTCGGTGCTGGGACCCCAGCTATTTACGATATGCATTAATGACTTAGACGGAGGGATTAAAAGTACCATTAGCAAATTTGCAGATGATACTAAGCTGGAGGGTAGTGTGAATTGTGAGGAAGATGCAATAAGGCTGCAGGATGACTTGGACAGGTTGTGTGAGTGGGCGGATACATGGCAGATGCAGTTTAATGTAGATAAGTGCGAGGTTATTCACTTTGGAAGTAAGAGTAGAAAGGCAGATTATTGTCTGAATGGTGTCAAGTTAGGAGGAGGGGGAGTTCAACGAGATCTGGATGTCCTAGTGCATCAGTCAATGAAAGGAAGCATGCAGGTACAGCAGGCAGTGAAGAAAGCCAATGGAATGTTGGCCTTCGTAACCAGAGGAGTTGAGTATAGGAGCAAAGAGGTCCTTCTACAGTTGTAGCGGGCCCTGGTGAGACCGCACCTGGAGTACTGTGTGCAGTTTTGGTCTCCAAATTTGAGGAAGGATATTCTTGCTATGGAGGGCGTGCAGCGTAGGTTCACTAGGTTAATTCCCGGAATGGCGGGACGGTCGTATGTTGAAAGGCTGGAGCGATTGGGCTTGTATACACTGGTATTTAGAAGAATGAGGGGGGATCTTATTGAAACATATACGATAATTAGGGGATTGGACACATTAGAGGCAGGAAACATGTTCCCAATGTTGGGGGAGTCCAGAACAAGGGGCCACCGTTTAAGAATAAGGGGTAGGCCATTTAGAACGGAGATGAGGAAGAACCTTTTCAGTCAGAGAGTGGTGAAGGTGTGGAATTCTCTGCCTCAGAAGGCAGTGGAGGCCAGTTCGTTGGATGCTTTCAAGAGAGAGCTGGATAGAGCTCTTAAGGATAACGGAGTGAGGGGGTATGGGGAGAAGGCAGGAACGGGGTACTGATTGAGAGTGATCAGCCATGATCGCATTGAATGGCGGTGCTGGCTCGAAGGGCTGAATGGCCGACTCCTGCACCTATTGTCTATTGTCTATTGTCTATAATCAACCACTTTATTTTGCCCGTCTTTGTGACTCCTCTTTGACACGTCGATCACCGCTGAGGCTGTTTTACCTGTTTCCCCTATGTACCGTAAGGTACACTCCTTACATTGAACTGCATACACCCCATTATTTCGCTCACGGGTTATCCTCTGTGCTATCCAGTCTCTCCTGTCACCCTGTTCTATGTTTTTGTCTATTACCCAGTGGGAGCAGGCCCCATATTGACATTAATTTGTAACCCTACTGCTCCCCTCGTCTGCTGGTTTTATCACCATCTCATGTTTATCCCTCAGCTCTGCCGTGGTCTCCCTCTCTTTTTTTCTGGTGAGGTTCGGCCTATCCTTTGTCATGGGCATATCCCAGGCTGTTTTAGTAACGTTCTTTTAAAACGTGTCGTGTTTGTTTGGCTTTACCCACGTTCCAGCATTAGAGGCCAATTTTTGCAATGTTTCCTGGGTGGGATTTGCCGGTTTTACAAATGGTGTCACTATCTCACCCTGCTTCCTGATACCCTTATGGGGTCGGCTCTGTTCTTGCAGAACCCTCGGGTGGTGCAGAGTCTGGGCCTTGTTATCAATATCTTGCCCTGCTTCCCGATACCCTTGCGGGTTCGGCTCTGTTCTTGCAGATCCCTCAGGTGGTGCAGAGTCTGGGCGGCATCGTCACCCAGCACACCGACGCCCACTGAAAATTACCCACGCACAGTGCGCGCCTGGAGCGGCAGTAGTTCAAACTACCCCTACCCCTACCCCTACCCCTACCCCTACCGCTACCCCTACCCCTACCCCTACCCCTAACCCTAACCCTAACCCTAACCCTAACCCTAACCCTAACCCTAACCCTAACCCTAACCCTAACCCTAACCCTAACCCTAACCCTAACCCTAACCCTAACCCTAACCCTAACCCTAACCCTAACCCTGACCCTAATGCAGGCAGAGTTATTTATAAAGTGGCCCAGACTCTGCACCACCTGAGGGTTTTGTAACAGAACCAACCCCATAAGGGTTTCAGGAAGCAGGGCAAGATATTGATAACAAGGCGCAGACTCTGCACCACCTCAGGGTTCTGCAAGAACAGAGCCGACCCCATAAGGGCATCAGGAATCAGGGCAAGATATTGATAAAATGGCCCAGACTCTGCACCACCTGAGGGTTCTGCAAGAACAGAGCCGACCCCATAAGGGCATCAGGAAGCAGGGCAAGATATTGGTAACAAGGCCCACGGGGAAGGCGGCATACTTTGGGGTTATTTTGTAGTGAGTTTTGAAGGCATGTGCTAGTGTTACGCATACCGAGGGCGCGCAAAGTTCGGCGCGCCCGGGCCAAAACGCCTCTGCTGGCCGCGGCCGAGTCGGCCGACGGATTGCCACGGACTTGCTTGACGACCTGTCACTCTCCGTGCATCGGTTGCACGCCCGGTTCGTCCTTTCCATTTGTTTCATGATGTACACGCGGCAGGCGGAATATTTTAAAAGCACTGTTCTGTTCGAAGTGCACAATGGCCGTTGGGGCAATGCAACTGGGGGTCGGTCGACCGGCTGACGACGCCTGCCTGCCGATTTGGTTCACGATGTCCCCGCCGAAGGCGGCATACTTGAAAGTACTGCCGTTCGCGGCGCGCAATTTGCAGGGGGGAGGAATTGTTAGTGGACGTCTGTGTGCTGGGTGACGATGCTTGCCGACTTGGTTCATGCCGTCCACGCCGAAGACGGCGCCGTTTAAAGTACTGCCGCTCGAGGTGCACAATTTGCGGGGGAATTGTTATTGGGCGTCGGCGTGCTGGGTGACGATGTGGAGATGAGGAACGCCGAGCCAGATCTATCTTATTTGTTTGCTTGGGCCACTGGACTTTGCATGGGCTTTGCATCATTGTGTGCTACGTTAAATCACGGCCAATTGAGTGAGTATTTTTTATTCAACCACTCTATTTTGCCCGTCTTTGTGACTCCTCTATGACACGCCGATCACCGCTGACGTGTTAATCTGCGTGTTAGGTATCTCGGGGGTCAGTTGGACGGACAGATGTGTAAGGGTTTTGTTCGGAAGGATCGTTGAGTGTAAACGGTGAACGGGGGTTAAAGGCCCTGAGGTTTCAATCCTCTAAAGAATGTAAAAGGTCTGACGCGTTAGCTAGCAGCTAATGAGGTGAACCTAGCAGCTAATGAGGCTCTCTCTCTCTCTCACGGCCCCGGGACTCCCTCCCTCCCTCCTCCCTCTTGGAACCCTCCCTGCGTGGGGGGGGGGGGGGCACGAAGAAAAAGAGGGTATAAGAAGAATCCAGTGGAAGGAGTAGGGACTGGGGGCGAGGTCAGACAGCCTATCCGGCTAATAAAGCATCATGAGGTTAGGTATAAACTCTGATGACTGCATAAACTCGCCCCTAATGGGGGGGGGGGGGGGGGGGGGGCACTCTCTCCCCCACCCCTCTCTCCCCAGTGCCACTCCCTCCGACCCCCCCCCCACTCTCTTCGTGTCGCTGGGCC